>NC_072416.2:2110546-2410625 GCF_028858775.2 Pan troglodytes | reverse complement strand
GACCCTCCATTCCCCAGCTTCCTCCGTTCCCAGGTACCCTTGAGAAAACCATCAGCATTTAGCACGAGGCCAGGCATCACGGAAGGCACAGGACCCCAAGGATGTCCCCACATCAGCTACCTGGGCAATCCCAGAGCCCGTGAAGTCCCCTAAACCTGGGCTGCTAAGGTGGCCACAAGGGACCCTCATACTCAGCTCCCACCCTCCGGCTTTCTGAGCAGTAGGCCCAGCTGCCCCACGGTGCCCCAGCCTGGACCATGGTCCTGGTAACGGCCAACAGTTGTGTCACTGCTCGGAGCCCCAGAGTTAACAGCAGAGCACTGGGGACCAACCACATCCCCTGCACCTCTCTCGTTTTTAGGCCAGATAGGTCAGCTGGACAGCCAGGCTACCTTCACCTCAGCCCACGAAGCCCTGTGGTGCCAAAGGCCATGGTCAGTATCACGGGCTGGGGAGGAGGGGCACTGGAGCTTAGATGCTCGCCGGGGAGTATTCAGGAGGCCTTCCCGGAGACAGGGTGGTGGGAAGAAGGGGTCAGTGCGGGAGCATTCGGGAGGCCTTCCTGGAGACAGGGTGGTGGGAAGAAGGGGTCAGCGCGGGAGCATTCGGGAGGCCTTCCTGGAGACAGGGTGGTGGGAAGAAGGGGTCAGTGTGGGGAGCATTCGGGAGGCCTTCCTGGAGACAGGGTGGTGGGAAGAAGGGGTCAGTGCGGGAGCATTCGGGAGGCCTTCCCGGAGGTAGGGTGGTGGGAAGAAGGGGTCAGTGCGGGAGCATTCAGGAGGCCTTCCCGGAGGTAGGGTGGTGGGAAGAAGGGGTCAGTGCGGGAGCATTCAGGAGGCCTTCCCGGAGGTAGGGTGGTGGGAAGAAGGGGTCAGTGCGGGAGCATTCGGGAGGCCTTCCCGGAGACAGGGTGGTGGGAAGAAGGGGTCAGTGCGGGAGCATTCGGGAGGCCTTCCCGGAGACAGGGTGGTGGGAAGAAGGGGTCAGTGCGGGAGCATTCGGGAGGCCTTCCCGGAGACAGGGTGGTGGGAAGAAGGGGTCAGTGCGGGAGCATTCGGGAGGCCTTCCCGGAGACAGGGTGGTGGGAAGAAGGGGTCAGTGCGGGAGCATTCGGGAGGCCTTCCCGGAGACAGGGTGGTGGGAAGAAGGGGTCAGGGCGGGAGCATTCAGGAGGCCTTCCCGGAGGTAGGGTGGTGGGAAGAAGGGGTCAGGGCGGGAGCATTCAGGAGGCCTTCCCGGAGACAGGGTGGTGGGAAGAAGGGGTCAGTGCGGGAGCATTCAGGAGGCCTTCCCGGAGGTAGGGTGGTGGGAAGAAGGGGTCAGCGCGGGAGCATTCAGGAGGCCTTCCCGGAGGTAGGGTGGTGGGAAGAAGGGGTCAGTGCGGGAGCATTCAGGAGGCCTTCCTGGAGGCAGGGTGGTGGGAAGAAGGGGTGAGCATGGGAGCATTCAGGAGGCCTTCCCGGAGACAGGGTGGTGGGAAGAAGGGGTCAGTGCGGGAGCATTCAGGAGGCCTTCCTGGAGACAGGGTGGTGGGAAGAAGGGGTGAGCATGGGAGCATTCAGGAGGCCTTCCTGGAGACAGGGTGGTGGGAAGAAGGGGTCAGTGCGGGAGCATTCAGGAGGCCTTCCCGGAGGTAGGGTGGTGGGAAGAAGGGGTGAGCGCGGGAGCATTCAGGAGGCCTTCCCGGAGGTAGGGTGGTGGGAAGAAGGGGTCAGTGCGGGAGCATTCAGGAGGCCTTCCCGGAGGTAGGGTGGTGGGAAGAAGGGGTCAGCGCGGGAGCATTCAGGAGGCCTTCCTGGAGACAGGGTGGTGGGAAGAAGGGGTCAGTGCGGGAGCATTCAGGAGGCCTTCCCGGAGACAGGGTGGTGGGAAGAAGGGGTCAGCGCGGGAGCATTCAGGAGGCCTTCCCGGAGGTAGGGTGGTGGGAAGAAGGGGTCAGTGTGGGAGTATTCAGGAGGCCTTCCCGGAGGTAGAGTGGTGGGAAGAAGGGGTCAGTGCGGGAGCATTCAGGAGGCCTTCCTGGAGACAGGGTGGTGGGAAGAAGGGGTCAGCGTGGGAGTATTCAGGAGGCCTTCCCGGAGGTAGGGTGGTGGGAAGAAGGGGTCAGTGCGGGAGCATTCAGGAGGCCTTCCCGGAGACAGGGTGGTGGGAAGAAGGGGTCAGTGCGGGAGCATTCAGGAGGCCTTCCCGGAGGTAGGGTGGTGGGAAGAAGGGGTCAGTGCGGGAGCATTCAGGAGGCCTTCCTGGAGACAGGGTGGTGGGAAGAAGGGGTCAGCGTGGGAGTATTCAGGAGGCCTTCCCGGAGGTAGGGTGGTGGGAAGAAGGGGTCAGTGTGGGAGCATTCAGGAGGCCTTCCCGGAGGTAGGGTGGTGGGAAGAAGGGGTCAGTGCGGGAGCATTCAGGAGGCCTTCCCGGAGACAGGGTGGTGGGAAGAAGGGGTCAGTGCGGGAGCATTCAGGAGGCCTTCCCGGAGGTAGGGTGGTGGGAAGAAGGGGTGAGCGCGGGAGCATTCAGGAGGCCTTCCCGGAGACAGGGTGGTGGGAAGAAGGGGTCAGTGCGGGAGCATTCAGGAGGCCTTCCCGGAGACAGGGTGGTGGGAAGAAGGGGTCAGTGCGGGAGCATTCAGGAGGCCTTCCCGGAGACAGGGTGGTGGGAAGAAGGGGTGAGCGCGGGAGCATTCAGGAGGCCTTCCCGGAGACAGGGTGGTGGGAAGAAGGGGTGAGCGCGGGAGCATTCAGGAGGCCTTCCCGGAGGTAGGGTGGTGGGAAGAAGGGGTCAGTGTGGGAGCATTCAGGAGGCCTTCCCGGAGGTAGGGTGGTGGGAAGAAGGGGTCAGCGCGGGAGCATTCAGGAGGCCTTCCCGGAGACAGGGTGGTGGGAAGAAGGGGTCAGCGCGGGAGTATTCAGGAGGCCTTCCCGGAGACAGGGTGGTGGGAAGAAGGGGTCAGCGCGGGAGTATTCAGGAGGCCTTCCCGGAGACAGGGTGGTGGGAAGAAGGGGTCAGTGCGGGAGCATTCAGGAGGCCTTCCCGGAGACAGGGTGGTGGGAAGAAGGGGTCAGCGCGGGAGCATTCAGGAGGCCTTCCTGGAGACAGGGTGGTGGGAAGAAGGGGTCAGTGCGGGAGCATTCAGGAGGCCTTCCTGGAGACAGGGTGGTGGGAAGAAGGGGTCAGCGTGGGAGTATTCAGGAGGCCTTCCCGGAGGTAGGGTGGTGGGAAGAAGGGGTCAGCGCGGGAGCATTCAGGAGGCCTTCCCGGAGGTAGGGTGGTGGGAAGAAGGGGTCAGCGCGGGAGCATTCAGGAGGCCTTCCCGGAGACAGGGTGGTGGGAAGAAGGGGTCAGCGTGGGAGTATTCAGGAGGCCTTCCCGGAGGTAGGGTGGTGGGAAGAAGGGGTCAGCGCGGGAGCATTCAGGAGGCCTTCCCGGAGGTAGGGTGGTGGGAAGAAGGGGTCAGCGCGGGAGCATTCAGGAGGCCTTCCCGGAGACAGGGTGGTGGGAAGAAGGGGTCAGTGTGGGAGTATTCAGGAGGCCTTCCCGGAGGTAGGGTGGTGGGAAGAAGGGGTCAGTGCGGGAGCATTCAGGAGGCCTTCCCGGAGACAGGGTGGTGGGAAGAAGGGGTCAGCGCGGGAGCATTCAGGAGGCCTTCCCGGAGACAGGGTGGTGGGAAGAAGGGGTCAGCGCGGGGAGCATTCAGGAGGCCTTCCCGGAGACAGGGTGGTGGGAAGAAGGGGTCAGTGTGGGAGTATTCAGGAGGCCTTCCCGGAGGTAGGGTGGTGGGAAGAAGGGGTCAGTGCGGGAGCATTCAGGAGGCCTTCCCGGAGACAGGGTGGTGGGAAGAAGGGGTCAGCGCGGGAGCATTCAGGAGGCCTTCCCGGAGACAGGGTGGTGGGAAGAAGGGGTCAGTGTGGGAGCATTCAGGAGGCCTTCCCGGAGGTAGGGTGGTGGGAAGAAGGGGTCAGTGCGGGAGCATTCAGGAGGCCTTCCCGGAGGTAGGGTGGTGGGAAGAAGGGGTCAGTGCGGGAGCATTCAGGAGGCCTTCCCGGAGGTAGGGTGGTGGGAAGAAGGGGTCAGTGCGGGAGCATTCAGGAGGCCTTCCTGGAGACAGGGTGGTGGGAAGAAGGGGTCAGCGTGGGAGTATTCAGGAGGCCTTCCCGGAGACAGGGTGGTGGGAAGAAGGGGTCAGTGCGGGAGCATTCAGGAGGCCTTCCTGGAGACAGGGTGGTGGGAAGAAGGGGTCAGCGTGGGAGTATTCAGGAGGCCTTCCCGGAGGTAGGGTGGTGGGAAGAAGGGGTCAGCGCGGGAGCATTCAGGAGGCCTTCCTGGAGACAGGGTGGTGGGAAGAAGGGGTCAGTGCGGGAGCATTCAGGAGGCCTTCCTGGAGACAGGGTGGTGGGAAGAAGGGGTCAGCGCGGGAGCATTCAGGAGGCCTTCCCGGAGACAGGGTGGTGGGAAGAAGGGGTCAGGGCGGGAGCATTCAGGAGGCCTTCCCGGAGGTAGGGTGGTGGGAAGAAGGGGTCAGTGCGGGAGCATTCAGGAGGCCTTCCCGGAGACAGGGTGGTGGGAAGAAGGGGTCAGTGCGGGAGCATTCAGGAGGCCTTCCCGGAGACAGGGTGGTGGGAAGAAGGGGTCAGGGCGGGAGCATTCAGGAGGCCTTCCCGGAGGTAGGGTGGTGGGAAGAAGGGGTCAGTGCGGGAGCATTCAGGAGGCCTTCCCGGAGACAGGGTGGTGGGAAGAAGGGGTGAGCATGGGAGCATTCAGGAGGCCTTCCCGGAGACAGGGTGGTGGGAAGAAGGGGTCAGTGCGGGAGCATTCAGGAGGCCTTCCCGGAGACAGGGTGGTGGGAAGAAGGGGTGAGCATGGGAGCATTCAGGAGGCCTTCCCGGAGGTAGGGTGGTGGGAAGAAGGGGTCAGCGCGGGAGCATTCAGGAGGCCTTCCCGGAGACAGGGTGGTGGGAAGAAGGGGTCAGTGCGGGGAGCATTCGGGAGGCCTTCCCGGAGACAGGGTGGTGGGAAGAAGGGGTCAGTGCGGGAGCATTCAGGAGGCCTTCCCGGAGACAGGGTGGTGGGAAGAAGGGGTCAGTGCGGGAGCATTCGGGAGGCCTTCCCGGAGGTAGGGTGGTGGGAAGAAGGGGTCAGTGCGGGAGCATTCAGGAGGCCTTCCCGGAGGTAGGGTGGTGGGAAGAAGGGGTGAGCGCGGGAGCATTCAGGAGGCCTTCCCGGAGGTAGGGTGGTGGGAAGAAGGGGTCAGCGCGGGAGCATTCAGGAGGCCTTCCCGGAGGTAGGGTGGTGGGAAGAAGGGGTCAGTGCGGGAGCATTCAGGAGGCCTTCCCGGAGGTAGAGTGGTGGGAAGAAGGGGTCAGTGCGGGAGCATTCAGGAGGCCTTCCTGGAGACAGGGTGGTGGGAAGAAGGGGTCAGTGCGGGAGCATTCAGGAGGCCTTCCCGGAGGTAGGGTGGTGGGAAGAAGGGGTCAGTGCGGGAGCATTCAGGAGGCCTTCCCGGAGGTAGGGTGGTGGGAAGAAGGGGTCAGTGCGGGAGCATTCGGGAGGCCTTCCCGGAGGTAGGGTGGTGGGAAGAAGGGGTCAGCGTGGGAGCATTCAGGAGGCCTTCCCGGAGGTAGGGTGGTGGGAAGAAGGGGTCAGCGCGGGAGCATTCAGGAGGCCTTCCCGGAGGTAGGGTGGTGGGAAGAAGGGGTCAGTGCGGGAGCATTCGGGAGGCCTTCCCGGAGACAGGGTGGTGGGAAGAAGGGGTCAGTGCGGGAGCATTCAGGAGGCCTTCCCGGAGGTAGGGTGGTGGGAAGAAGGGGTCAGCGCGGGAGCATTCAGGAGGCCTTCCCGGAGACAGGGTGGTGGGAAGAAGGGGTCAGTGCGGGGAGCATTCAGGAGGCCTTCCCGGAGGTAGGGTGGTGGGAAGAAGGGGTCAGCGCGGGAGCATTCAGGAGGCCTTCCCGGAGACAGGGTGGTGGGAAGAAGGGGTCAGCGCGGGAGTATTCAGGAGGCCTTCCCGGAGACAGGGTGGTGGGAAGAAGGGGTCAGCGCGGGAGTATTCAGGAGGCCTTCCCGGAGGTAGGGTGGTGGGAAGAAGGGGTCAGCGCGGGAGCATTCAGGAGGCCTTCCCGGAGGTAGGGTGGTGGGAAGAAGGGGTCAGTGCGGGAGCATTCGGGAGGCCTTCCCGGAGACAGGGTGGTGGGAAGAAGGGGTCAGCGTGGGAGTATTCAGGAGGCCTTCCCGGAGACAGGGTGGTGGGAAGAAGGGGTCAGTGCGGGAGCATTCAGGAGGCCTTCCCGGAGACAGGGTGGTGGGAAGAAGGGGTCAGTGTGGGAGCATTCAGGAGGCCTTCCCGGAGGTAGGGTGGTGGGAAGAAGGGGTCAGTGCGGGAGCATTCAGGAGGCCTTCCCGGAGACAGGGTGGTGGGAAGAAGGGGTCAGCGCGGGAGCATTCAGGAGGCCTTCCCGGAGGTAGGGTGGTGGGAAGAAGGGGTCAGTGCGGGAGCATTCAGGAGGCCTTCCCGGAGACAGGGTGGTGGGAAGAAGGGGTGAGCGCGGGAGCATTCAGGAGGCCTTCCCGGAGACAGGGTGGTGGGAAGAAGGGGTCAGCGCGGGAGCATTCAGGAGGCCTTCCCGGAGGTAGGGTGGTGGGAAGAAGGGGTCAGCGCGGGAGTATTCAGGAGGCCTTCCCGGAGACAGGGTGGTGGGAAGAAGGGGTCAGCGCGGGAGCATTCAGGAGGCCTTCCCGGAGGTAGGGTGGTGGGAAGAAGGGGTAAGCGCGGGAGCATTCAGGAGGCCTTCCCGGAGACAGGGTGGTGGGAAGAAGGGGTCAGTGCGGGAGCATTCAGGAGGCCTTCCCGGAGACAGGGTGGTGGGAAGAAGGGGTAAGCGCGGGAGCATTCAGGAGGCCTTCCCGGAGGTAGGGTGGTGGGAAGAAGGGGTCAGTGCGGGAGCATTCAGGAGGCCTTCCCGGAGGTAGGGTGGTGGGAAGAAGGGGTGAGCGCGGGAGCATTCAGGAGGCCTTCCCGGAGGTAGGGTGGTGGGAAGAAGGGGTGAGCGCGGGAGCATTCAGGAGGCCTTCCCGGAGGTAGGGTGGTGGGAAGAAGGGGTCAGCGCGGGAGCATTCAGGAGGCCTTCCCGGAGACAGGGTGGTGGGAAGAAGGGGTCAGCGCGGGAGCATTCAGGAGGCCTTCCTGGAGACAGGGTGGTGGGAAGAAGGGGTCAGCGTGGGAGTATTCAGGAGGCCTTCCTGGAGACAGGGTGGTGGGAAGAAGGGGTCAGTGCGGGAGCATTCAGGAGGCCTTCCTGGAGACAGGGTGGTGGGAAGAAGGGGTCAGCGTGGGAGTATTCAGGAGGCCTTCCCGGAGGTAGGGTGGTGGGAAGAAGGGGTCAGTGCGGGGAGCATTCAGGAGGCCTTCCCGGAGGTAGGGTGGTGGGAAGAAGGGGTCAGTGCGGGAGCATTCGGGAGGCCTTCCCGGAGACAGGGTGGTGGGAAGAAGGGGTCAGTGCGGGGGCATTCAGGAGGCCTTCCCGGAGGTAGGGTGGTGGGAAGAAGGGGTCAGTGCGGGAGCATTCGGGAGGCCTTCCCGGAGGTAGGGTGGTGGGAAGAAGGGGTCAGCGTGGGAGTATTCAGGAGGCCTTCCCGGAGGTAGGGTGGTGGGAAGAAGGGGTCAGCGCGGGAGCATTCAGGAGGCCTTCCCGGAGACAGGGTGGTGGGAAGAAGGGGTGAGCATGGGAGCATTCAGGAGGCCTTCCGGGAGACAGGGTGGTGGGAAGAAGGGGTCAGTGCGGGAGCATTCAGGAGGCCTTCCCGGAGGTAGAGTGGTGGGAAGAAGGGGTCAGTGCGGGAGCATTCAGGAGGCCTTCCTGGAGACAGGGTGGTGGGAAGAAGGGGTCAGTGCGGGAGCATTCAGGAGGCCTTCCCGGAGACAGGGTGGTGGGAAGAAGGGGTCAGTGCGGGAGCATTCAGGAGGCCTTCCCGGAGGTAGGGTGGTGGGAAGAAGGGGTCAGTGCGGGAGCATTCAGGAGGCCTTCCCGGAGGTAGGGTGGTGGGAAGAAGGGGTCAGTGCGGGAGCATTCGGGAGGCCTTCCTGGAGACAGGGTGGTGGGAAGAAGGGGTCAGTGCGGGGAGCATTCAGGAGGCCTTCCCGGAGACAGGGTGGTGGGAAGAAGGGGTCAGCGCGGGAGCATTCAGGAGGCCTTCCCGGAGACAGGGTGGTGGGAAGAAGGGGTCAGTGCCTGTGCGGGAAGCCCAGAAATCCTTAGGCATCCAGAGCTGTGAGGACAGAAGTGAACAAGCCAGGCTTGACCAGGCCATGTCCAGGGGAGAAAGGGTGGCCCTGTTCCATCTTCCCTGGAGCTTAGAGGGAATGCCCCTCCAGGGGCTTCACTCTGCACACTCCTGTGCCTCCATGGGGGCACACTGGGGGGGCCCAACTACCACTCTGGAGAGGAGGTTCCCACAGCCCTTTTCTCATTGTTTCCTTTTCCATCCCAAATTTCTGATCAGGATTTCACTGATACCATTTCCACCAGTGGCAGATACTGGGGCCTCTCACCCCTCCCCACCCCCATGGCCAACACACACCCCTCTTCCTTGTTGGCAGAGCCTGCTGGGGGAGACCACACCCTCCTCAGCCCAGGGAGTGGCCTGGGATTTCATGGCAACTCACTGCAGTGACCCTTTTAGGGATGAGTGCATGACCCAAGCCTGGCTGAGGGGTCTGCAAGGGCATCCACTAGGAGGTTATGGAGAGGGCAGAGGGCTGTCCCTGATCCAAGGGACACAGGGTGAGACACCCTCTTCTCTGCTGGACATCATCTTGTCCACCAATGGGCTCAAGTGGGCATGACTGTGGCCTGCCAAGGATGCTGAATAGAGACAAACGTACTGTGGTCCCTGATGCCATGCTGGGCCCTTGCCCTGTTCCTACGACACACCTGCCACACGTGCCGTTTTGTTGTATCACAAATGCCCATTGTATTTTTTTTTTATTTTTGAGACGGAGTCTCGCTCTGTCGCCCAGGCCGGAGTGCAATGGCGTGATCTCAGCTCACTGCAACCTCTGCCTCCTGGGTTCAAGTGATTCTCCTGCCTCAGCCTCTCGAGTAGCTGAGATTAGAGGCACCCGTCATCACACCCAGCTAATTTTTGTATTTTTAGTAGAGATGGGGTTTCACCATGTTGGTCAGGCTGGTCTCAAACTCCTGGCCTTGTGATCCGCCCGCCTCCACTTCCCAAAGTGCTGGGATTACCGGCATGAGCCACCACACCTGGCCACAAATGGCCATTACTTAAGGTGCTTTTAGAAGGATCCGCATGGGGACAGAATGTTGTGTGTTCTCCACAAGGTCGAGCCCACATTCTAGGGTCTGCTCCTTTAGCACCCAACTCCTGGCACTGGTATTACTCTTCTGGTTCTTCTTGGTGATTATAACCTAAAAGTAGGCTCATTAAAGGACAAAGGGAAGGCCTTGGAGCCTCTGGAGGACCAGAAAGGCAGGCCTGGGGCTTTGGTATCGAGGACTACCACCACCACCTCGCTCCCAACAGATCCAGCCAAGATGCCACGACTGTGTGAGCATCTGCTTGTGGGGACAGGCTGCACCGTAGGCCCCACCAGGATGGGACCTGGGCAGTCTCTGCTTCTTACTCCAAGTCTGATTGGCAGAGCCCAGATCCTTGACCTACACTAAGCTGCAGGGGCCCTGGGAAGCCAGCACTGCGCTGTGAGCCACTACAGCGGGAAGGGGCAGCCCGACACTGGCCACAGCCACAGTTCCCACGTGTGGAAAAACTGAGGTGGATTGCCGGTGAGGAAGGCTAACGGTGCAAGTGCTCCTGCCCTAGATGCCCAGAGCCGGGGGTAGACAGTGGCACCCCTGCTCCACCCTGGCCAAGCAGCACTGACAATCTCTACATTCTTCCCAGATGATCTCAGGCAACTGAGATGAAGCTAAGCAGGGACCAGTGTGAGCAAAGCCGCTAAATGCATGAGGACAAGGAGGACTAACCGAGGGCCAATCCAGCAGGCAGCGGACAGGGGTTCAGGGACAACTGCAGTGACAGGCACTTCAGGAGGGCCCTCGCTGCTATGTTCACATTACCTGTCCCAGAAATGCCCGGGCCAGGGGGACTGCCGGCTGGTCGAAAAACTCCAACCCCAGTCGGGTAAGGTGGCCCTTTGGGCTTGAGAAATAGATGCTGCGGTATGGGCCCGCAGTGGTGGGCGGTCCCAAGCAGCGCTCCCTGGGGCAAGGTGCCTGGGCAGCGTCGGACGAGCGGTGTGGCTGCTCTGCAGGTGCCTGGGCTGCGTCGGACGAGCGGTGTGGCTGCCCTGCTCTAGCTGGTCGCTGCTTCTTTTGCCCCATCCTTCGGGAAAACTGTAATGGGAAAAAAAATAAATAAGCATCCGAATAGGAGACAACTGTGTGGTAAGGTCAGGCTCAGGAAGTGCAAGGACTGGATTTGACCACCTGCTTTGGTTTCTTCATCTGCAAAGCGGGGGTGACCATCCGGTGGGTTGTTAGGAGGCACAAACACCCTGACACACTCGAGGCCTCAGGAAATGACCACGTCTGACGATGGACGGCTGCTGCTGGTGGCAGGGTGGCTGCTCTGCCCCACATATGTGCGAGCTGCACGGCATGGGGGCCCAGGCTGCATGACCTGGGGAGCAGATGGGGGCCTGAGCCTGGGACAGCAGGGCTGGTGCCCTCCGATTCCCACTTATCATGCAGGTCCCAAGAAAACGTCTGAGCTGGTTTCTGGAACCCTGCCCTTTCATCCACCCCTTACCAGAATTCAAAACACAGACAGGATCTTAGCAGGGCCAAGGCCTGACACACAGGGAGGGGTGAGCACCGGGGTGACCACCGCGTGCTCAGGGTTCCTAACTGTCCTCTGCTTCATGGCCCAGGTTGGAAAACGAGCAAGTGGGGCAAAGGCAAGGTCTCCTGAGGGACTAGGAGGGTCTGCTGAGACCGAGCAGGCCGCCAGCCTCCCACCTCTGGCCTCCCCATGAGTAGGGGGAACCTAACCACACATCCTCAGCTGTCCTGGGGCAAAGGAGGAGGGAAGATGAAGGTGGCGGGTGAGCGCCGGCCTGGCAGCACCCGGAGGGCTGGTCTTTAGCAGCACCTAAGTCCTCCTGGCATGGGAGAGATGCATTATTTTTAACGGGAGCGCTGACGTTAATGTAGAACGGAGTCTGCCAGTCGGCCTGGAACGGACGCTGACGTGACCGTCTCCGCAGCTCGGCCCGCGCTGCCAGCGCGCCGTGGGTTCAGCCCCCGGGCGCTGCGGCCACTGCTCTCGGCCCGAGCTTGGCCCTTGGCCTATGCTCTGGCTCTGCCCCGAACCCTCGGGGCGGTGGGCGGTACGCCCGTCCCCGGCACTCCCGCTCCCGCGGCCGCGCTCGCTGCTGCGCCTGGGGGTGGGCGCGTCTGTTCCGCGGGGCGGCCGAGGCGCGCGCTCACCTGGGCCCCGCTGCGCGCGGGCATCCGGCGGCTCGGACCGGGGCTTCGTGGGACTTGGACCCCGGCGCGCAGCCCAGCAGCCGCCGACCACGGAAGCACCCCTAGGACCGGGGCGGAGCGGCGCCTGCGCAGAAGGGGACGGAAGCCGGGAGAAGGGGGCAGTGAGCGCCGGGAACTGGCTGCGCCCCCGGGGCGGGGCGGACCACGTGGAGGTGGATCCTCTTCCCAGCGCCCACCGCCAGTTCCGGACCGATTCCCGGGCCTGATGCGGTGCCTGCGAGGCGAGAGCGGGGAAGGGGCACCTGGGGGGTGGGGCGAGCCCCCCACTGTGCCCGGCGCCCCTCCCAATGAGCTGTCCGCCCCCGCCTGCGCCCTGGTCGCCTGGCGGCCTCAGAGCCCACTCCACCAGCCGGTGGTCAGACCACCGAGAGGACGGGCCCGTCGTGAACCTGAGTGGATCCTCGAGGGGCCCGGGCGGAGCGGTCGTGCTTTGGGGGAGGAGGCAGGCCGCCGACGTGTTTTCCGGTGGGGTGCCAGCGGAGTGAGCGCCTGGGAGGCCGCCCCGGCCCTGGTCCGGAGTGGGCCAGGGAGTCCTTATCCAGGAAGTGGACGCCAGGCTTGTGCGGAAGCCCCCGCCCCTGGCCGGGGTTGTCACAGGCTGGTGGGGGGAAGGAAGGAGGGAGCGGCGCGGATTCTGCCTCTGCAGCAGAGCCCCCATCCCTCTTTCCGCCCAGGGATGCTGAAGGGAGCTCGCCCACGTTCTGGGTTGGGCCTGCTGGAGCGCAGGCAGCCTCCTCTAGAGGCCGAGGCCAGACCAGGGCTGAACACGGGCTGAACACGTCCTACGCTTCTGAGGCCTCCCCGACGGCCCAGCGCCTGCTGCGCCTGTTAACAGCTCTCACAGCCTCTCAAGTCAGATCCATGCCCCTAGGGAGGGGCAGGGACGGTGCTTGGCCCAGTGGACGGAAGGGCCTAGGGGACGGGCCCTGAGGGAGCTGGGCACACTGCTGGCTCCCACGGCCCATGGCAGCCCCAGCACCCAGCAGAGCCATCCCCCGCTTCTGGCCACTTGAAGGTTTATCTGGGTCTGCAGGGCCCCTCCACTATGGCAGGCACGATCCCACCCGACAACCCACCCCTGTCGTACAAAAACCCTCGAGGGGCTTTTCCTGAGCTTTGACTTCTGTGACCCTGGTCCTGGAAAGGGGCACCTGAAAAGGCCTTGAAGAGCAATTGGGCACCTGGCCGTGTCAGGTGGGAGATGCTGGGCAGGACAGACGCACAGGCCATGTGTCTGGAGCCCTCAGATGAGTGTGACACCTGGTCCTACAGAAAGGCTAACAGGGCAGGACCCTGATCTCCAACTGCGTCTCCTCCTCTGACCAGCCGTCCCACCCCCATGGGCCCCAGCCAGGACTTCCTGGGGAGGGAGGGGCCATCAGCCGCCTGGAAGCCACCAGCTGTTTGTAGCACTGTGTGCCGCTTCCCGGGGTGGGGGCATAATGTGTCATCAATCCGTGTTTATAAAGCAGCCCTGGATGTGATTCCACACCCTCCCTGCTTATCCCCTGCAGCCATGCCTCCCAAACAATGAGTCTCTCCTTCCTGTGGGAACAGCCCCCCATCCCCCCGAGTGCTCCCCCTCAGTCTAGTAGGGAAACTGAGGCCCCAGTTGAGCCTTTGTCTTCTTGATGGGCAGGGAGAGGATGGGTGTTACTTTGTACTTATATTTATTCTGATGTTACAAGTGATACATGGTCCTTGCAGAACTCATGGGGAGTCCAGAGGCTCCCAGAGGGGTGTTTTTATCCCCACCTTTCTTATGAGGAAAGAGAATCACTTGGAGAGCAGATTGGCCCCTGCCCCAGGAGGTGGAGAGGCCGGCACCGGGGCGCCAGCAACCAACTTCTCCAGATGTTCTGGACTGAGTGCTGGGGGTTGCGCAATCTCTGGGCACACCCCCCCCCCACTTCCTGGTTTGTGGTCTAATGCTCCCACCACAGGCTGGAAGTGGTGGGATGAGAGTTCCAACTGTGGCCTGCAGAGTGGGCTGGCGGGCTGGTCCGGGACAAGAGAAAGTGGTGCCAGGTGAGAGGAGGGGGCCTGGGGCTTCCTCTGTCCCCAGTTTGTCCCACTGCTGGGCTGGAACAGGCTTGTTGGAGGAGGCAAGGATATCAGTGGAAGATGGAGATGAGAACACCCTTGAGGCTTTGAAAGGAGTGAAAGCTAGTATTGGTGCTGGGGTGAGCAGCCCTGACCCCCGACCTCCACAATAGGCCACAGGCTGTGGAGGGGCTGGAGCTGCCTCCAGCTGTAGGAGGTGTGGCCATCAGTCGCTGGAGCCTTTACAAACAAGTCTTTGAGAGATGTGGCTGTATTGGCTACAGGGGCCAGGGTTCTAGTATCAGCCTTAGGACCCCAGGGTGCCCAGCACACTGGCTCCGTCTTCTCTCTGATGGAGGGGGGGTGCTGACAGCTGTTGAGGTGGGTGTCAGGTCAGAGCCCATGGACTCCTCTACACAGCTTTGAGCTGGCAGCTTCCCAGCAGGGTGGCTGCTGGCCTCTTGACTGGTCTCCGCGGCCGTCTGTGTCTGATGAGCCCTGGAGGGCCAAAGCTTCCTTGGGCAGAGAAGGCAGCCACTGGGCAGGCCGAGGTTGGGTGTGTGTGAGCTACATCCTCCCTGCCTGGGGCTGTGCTGCCAGGCCCTGGGCCCAGGTGCTTATGGGAACCCCTTGCCAAACCCTGGGATATGGGGAGGGGGCAGCTGCCTCAGAAATAGTCTATGACTTCAGGCCACTGGCTGGCCTGGCCCCCTTCTGCCTCTTCCCCAAATAGCCAGGAGCTGGTCATGGGCCCATCCCTGGAGCCCTGCTCCCCCGGCGGTTTCTTCTGATCCTTCCAGGGACTCTCCAAAGCCCACAGTCTGACCCCTTGGGTGATTACTTGTGGCCTAGAAGCTGAGCTGAGGATTCTGGGGTAGCAGAGGATTCTGGGGTAGCTGTTGGGAACACTCCTCTTACTGGTCAGGGCTCCCATTCCCTCGTGTCCTGGTGTGAGGGCCACAAACCCTGGGGTTGGTCTAGACCCTAACCCTAACCCTAACCCTAACCCTAACCCTAACGCCTGCCCACCAGCCCCGGGAGTGCTGGACAACTGCAGCTGATTTCCATTTCTCCAGGGTGCATGACACGGGAAGAGAGGGGCCGGGAGCTGGGTTTCCGTATAGGGGGCTCCTCCACCAGGACAGAGAGTAGTAGGGCAGGCAGGAGGCAGAGCACACATATGTGCACACACTTGTCTATGTGGACTGGGTACAATCCTGAGTTTCATGCGCGTCTGTGTGAAGAGACCACCAAGCAGGCTTTGTGTGAGCAACAAGGCTGCTTATTTCACCTGGGTGCAGGCGGGCTGAGTCCCAAAAGAGAGTCAGCGAAGGGAGATGGGGTGGGGCCGTTTTATAGGGTTTGGGTAGGCAGTGGAAAATTACAGTCAAAGGGGGTTGTTCTGTGGCGGGGAGGAGTGGGGGTCACAAGATGCTCGGTGGGGGAGCTTCTGAGCCAGGAGAAGGAATTTCACAAGGTAATGTCATCAGTTAAGGCAGGAACCGGCCATTTTCACTTCTTTTGTGATTCTTCACTTGCTTCATCTGGATGTATACGTGCAGGCTTGGGCTCAGAGGCCTGACACTGAGCACACGTGTGTCGACCCCCCTCTGATCATCCTTCTGATGACCTCACTCAGGAGGCCAGGGTGGGCTGAGAGCCTGGGGATTCCTGGACACAGGCTCTGAGCTGGGGATTTGCCTGCAGAGGCAGACTGGGGCATGCTCCCCACTGAAGGTGACTCCTGGGTGCGGGGGGTTTCAGCTCTGAGCCAGCTGTGGTTGGTGCTCCTGGCAGCTGGCGATGAGTGTCTGGGTCTTGGAGCGGGTCTAGGTGGGGTCTGACAGAGTCCGCTGCAGGAGGAGACCTGCTGACACCAGATGCCCAGCTGTGGCATGCTTTGGAGGCAAGCCCAGTCCCCAGCTTTCCAGAGAGGACACCACTTCTGGCCCTGCCAGCCTAGTCTGGGCATCCAGGCCCGATAGGGCTTGCTTATCCCCGGCAGGGTCAATAATGCTAAGCATGGAGACTGTCCTGTCTCTGGCTGTGAGCCTGGCATGGGAGGGGTGGCACGTGCAGGCTACAGGAGCACTGAGTGTTGGCACCGGGGCAGGCTCCCTCTCACCCGGTGTCCGTGATGCACTGGCAGTCATCCCCTGGTGGAGTTACCCTCCACTCCCTCCAAAGCTTCCATTGTCTCCTTCTACATGAGAATTGTGTTGATATTGCCTGTGTTCAGAGAGCACCCACTATGTGCAGGCACCGCCCTATCCCGTGGCATGGACAAGGATATGGGCAGGGGAATCTTGCCCAGGCTCTGGGATCTACCGGTAAGTGTACCAGCACCTTTAGTTCAAATTAGCTCCTTGTGTAGCCAAGGAGCAGGCCATTGTCTGCGTTGGGCCCTCAGTGCAACAGCTCAGTTTGGAGAGGGCTGGTGCCACCCAGACCCAGAGGATGGCACTGAAGCAGCAGCACCTTGTGACCAGCACAGGGCCTGAAGACACATTTGTCCGAGGCCTGGGGGGGCACCCTGTAGAGGGGTCCTTAGGGACCCATGGGACGAAGGGATCCCTGCACCCTCTATCCAGAGGAAGCCTTGGCCACCCACCACTCAGAGCTCCTGGACAGCCCTGCCCGTACTCTGCTGTTGGCACCCCTGTCCCCGACCCTGGGAGGGTCAGCCCACCCAGTGTCAGGAGAGAAACGCTGGGAAACTCTCACCAGCAGCCCCAGCGGAAAGCAGAGTGCCATTTTGAGTCCAGCCCAGATTGTGCAGGGATATGAGCCCACCCCGGGGTGGCCGCTGAGCTCTGAGACAGTGAGAAGAGCCCAGAGTGGACACCAGACACTGCGCTGCCTCTGCTGAGTGGCTTCAGGTGGGGCCGGTGCAGCCTGGCCTGAGTGCCTGCTGGTGGAGCAGGGCTTCTGGGGGTAGGGGCACAGGGCAGGGGGAGGGGTAATGACTGCGGTCCTGAACTGAGTGTGTGCATCAGTGTGTACACGTGTGTGTGTGCACGCGTATGTACCCATGAAAGATGTGCATGAGTAGGTGGGTGCATGTGAGCACGTGCATGTGTAGGCGAATGAACGCATGAAGTGGAAGGATGTGGGGACGCCTGTGTATGATTGTGAGTGATCGGTGCCCATGAATGTGTGTGAGGGAATGTGAGTGCTTAGTGGGATTGGGTGAGTGTGGGATACAGGACTTGTCAGTGTGGGCCTCTGGAGGAGGTCGGGTTTAGGGGAGCCAGGGATACACACCCATCCTCCACCCTTTACCCTGTGCCTGCTCTCCCTCCTCACTACCCCTCTTCTCAGCACAAATCAGGGCAGGACAGGTCAAGCCTCAATGTGGAGCCAGGGAGAGGCGGAGCCGCCCAGCGCTGATACTGCCATCCGCTCCCACCAGGTCCTCCGTCGGGCCGAGGCGCTGGAGACCCCAGCCCCAGGTGTCCCCGCGGGCGGACACTGGAGAGCAGGGAGCCCAGCGGCCTTCCGGGAGGAGGTGACTTGGGCCGGGCAGGCGGGCGGCGCGCATTCCTGAGCTCTGAGTCAGCGCGACCGCCCCGCTCCGGCCGGGCCCGCCCCCGGCGCGCACGCCCCTCGCTCCTTGGCATTCCCGGGCGGGCCGGACCGGCGGGCGGGCGGGGACTCGGCGCGGGCGCCCTCCCGGCCAGCGGCGGCAGCCCCTCCTCCCCGGCGCCCTCAGGACCCCCCAGAGACCCCCGGCGGCGGCAGTGAGTGAGCGCGGCCGGGAGCGCAGGGCTCCGGGGGCGGGCGGGTTCCGGGGCTGCGTCCCCGGAGCGCGGGGCGAGTCCTCAGCACCCCGTGGCCGGAGCTGCTCAGAGCGGCCGGGGCCGTGTCGGGGCCGGGGCCGGGGCTGGGGCCGGGGCTGGGGAGGGATCGCGGCGAGGCCCCGCTGGGGCGGCCGGGCTTTTCTTCCTGGAGTTTCCCGAGTCGCCCGCGGAGGCGGCCCAGCCCCGGATTCCTAGCCCGGCGCGCCGCAAAAATAGCCCGTGGCCGGATTAGCAGTCCCAGCGGCCTGGCCGGGCCGGACAGCTCGGCTCCAGCCCCCGCCCAGCAGCTGAGGGTCCCAGGAGCGGGAGTCTAGAGTCCGGGGGTGCCCCAGGTCCCTCTAAACTCCCCCCACTGCATTTTCCTTCCCGGCCACGACCGGTGGGTGGTGTCTCCGAGTTGAAACTCCAGCTCTGGGCGGGATGGTCCCTGTCCCAGCTGCCCTCACCGATGGGAATAGCAGGAGCCGTGGAGCTGGGGGTGGGGGACTGACTCCGCCTTCTGCCCCACGACACTGACTCCCCCATCTGTAAACATCGAAGCTCCAGGGTGGGCTGGGAGCGACTCCCGAAGACAGACTCTCACTCTGTGCGCAGAGGCCAACGGGGACAGGCCTTCTCCCAGCTGGGGTGACAGCCAGACCCCAGATGCTCAGGGCATTGGCAGAGGGCCTGGTTGTCTGTCATGCTGGGGGCATGTTTGTGGGGCTGGGTGGGGAATGGGCAGGGGATCTTCCCTGGCCCCCCAAGGCCTGCTTCCAACCCAGGCGGTCCTGACCAGAGTTTCTTCTGTGTGTGCCGCTTGAGATGGTGAATGTGTGTGTCTGTCCCGGTGGGTGGGGCCTAGGTCTGGAGGCCCTTCTATCCTGGGAACTCCCACCCGCCAACGGGACTTCCAGTTGGAGACCGGGAGAAGATTCAAGGATGAAACTGGCTCTTCAGGTTTGACCCAGCTAGATGCCTGGCCAGTCCCAGGCTGGGTTCTCCCCACCCCTGTGGAGCTAACCCCAACCTCCTAGCCCCCACCCCAAGGGTGGGCAGAAGCTGGGGACCAAGCAGCTGGCTGGGGCTCAAGGGGTCCCTGAGGCGGAGCCCCCTGCCACCAGGGGTCATTCTGGGCAAGCCGGGCCCCTTTTCCTGAGAATGGGGCAGGGGCAAATGGAGTGCGTGGGAGTCTGGTGGTGCCAGATTGAAGGGGCCTCAGACCCTTTCCCAGCCCTTCCAAGTAGCTTTCACTGGCTGGGTGGCCTCCGTTGCACAAGCAGGCCCCTCAACCAGCACCCCTCATGAGCTGGCCGGTCCCCACCTTGGGGAGCTGACTTTCTAGGGGGCGCTCTTGGTTTAGGGGGAGTTGCCCAGGTCTTCCCTGCCTTTCAGGGACCATCAGGCCCTCCCCTAGGATCTTCCCAGCTACAGTCCCTGCCCAGGGCACCCCCAGTTGCTCTTGGCTGTGAGGGCCTCCGCCACACCGGCTCCAGTTCCCCCACCACACCGGCTCCAGTTCCCCCACCTCAGTGTCTGTGCCAGGATCACATTTTGCCCAATGATTGGATTCCTTGGCTTCTGCCTTTTTTTCTGAGTTGGACGATTTTGGGGGTGGGTCCTTCCTTCTTCAACTGAGATGCCCCTGATGGAGCAGGTGGCAAGCGGTCTTAGAAGGGTCTGACAGCCGTCCACAGCCACAAGGCTCAAGAACCCAGGTGCTCTGCCTTGTCTTCTGGGGGTCTGCAGACAGGGTCCCTTCTACCGCAGCTCCTGGGCAGACCTGGCCCAAGGCTTTGAGCTCCCTTATAGGCTCTGGGACCTTAGGCAGTGATGGGCTTCTCTGAGCCTCAGTTTCCTTATCTGTAAGATGGATACAGAGGACCCCTCCCAGGGGTTAGACAGACCAGTGTGATCAGTCAGGATCTGGTTTGAGGAAGCTGAGCCAGGCTGCTGAGGACCGAAGCCATTTCTGCTCTGACTTGGTTTCCCTCCTGTGGCCTCTCCAGTCCTATCCTGCTTCTGGTGGGTCCTGGGAGGGGCTTGCAGGGTTGCTGAGCCCAAGGGTGCCTGGGCACCTGGGTGCATGTGTGTAGGGCCAGTCAGGGACACCTCTGGAGGGCTCTGACTGGTGACTGGGCTGCCCATCTGTCCTCTGGCCAGACGTGTGCACGGGATGTGGGCCTCTCCCACCTCCAGCCTGGGGAGGGTGTTTTCACATAACTCCTGAGACCCAGCTAGACTCCAGACTGGGGACTAGCAGTGACCAGCTTACCAGGCAGTTTACACCCAGAATCTAGTGTAGCTAAGTCCTTGCTGCCATCCCCTTTCTGACTGTGTGGCCTGGACAGGTGCCCTGAGCTGCACTTGGTGTCCCCTGATTCCTGGTTGTGTCTGCCATGTCAGCCCCTGTCAGACCCAACTGAGTCAGGGGTTTAGCTCTGGTGACCCCTGTGCCACATTTGCCAGCTGAGCCTTGGGGCAGTGCCTCCCCCCTCCGCCAAGTGCTGGCCCCTTTGTGCACGACCCTCACAGGTCAGGCCCTCAGGGATTCCTGTGTCTCCAGGCCCTAACGTGGCTTCCCTCACAGATGGCCTGTAGCAGGGAACCTCTTGTTCTGTCTACTTGTCTAGGGTGATGAGGGGAGGCAGGGTGCCAGTCTGTCCTGCTGGGGACCTGGAGAGAACCCTGCAAAGGTCTCAGGCCTGCCCTGCTCCACCCTGAACCTCATTTCTTCCACAGAAAAGAAGAGGCTTCACTGGGAGGGTTGAAGAGCACTTTGGGGTTTGCAAAGGGCCTAGCAAATATCATTCTCAGCATGATGCCATAAATAGACAAGGCAGAGAGGCCAGGTGACTTTCCCTTCATTAATCCAGAAGACCTGGAGGCTGGGCTGCCAGACAGCTGGTGACCCCCTTCTCAAGGGAGATCTAGGGTTGAGCTTCAGATTAGGAGTCAAACAGAAGACTGAGGGTCAGAGAGCAGCGTGTGGGTGGGGATGCTGGAGGAGCCACATCCTCCTGGGATGAGGCTCAGGTGAGCTGAGGACATGTCTGGGCAGGTGTCCCGGGGTGAGGCCCCTTGCTCCAGCTGACCTCGGCAGCAGGCAGTTCCTTGGGCGGAGCAGAGCCCAGGCTTGATGGTTCTGGCCCCGGGGTTGGCAGTCAACTCCGCTGCCAGTTGTCCCTGCCAGCATGGTCCTGTGAGTGTGCAGGGCAGGCCTGAGCACAGAGGTGGTTGCTGCTCACACCTGAGGATGCAGCTCTCCACTGGCTGTGGCCACTGTCTATGCCTGGACTGGCCAGAGCTTCTCTCTAGTCTCTTCCCAAACTCGACACCTTTGGAGGGTTCTGTCCCCAGGTGTCCCCAGGGCTGCATATGCTCTAGGGCCCTTTCACCCCCCAGCTCCTGCCCCTCAGAGAGTGCCAAGTACCCACAGGCTACACCACCCTGTGATGGAGTCAGCCGCTGCTATTGTGCCAGGCACTGCTGTGACCCCTGATTTCCAGATGGGAAAGCTGAGGCTTGCTTAGGGTTGTAGGTGGTGGAGACACATGGGGCCCAAGCATCAGCCTGGGCTGTCCCCAGTGGCCTCCCTGCATCGGCTCCTGCTTTCTGGCTCTCCCTGCACCTGTGCACGCGGCCAGCTTGATGGGTGCCCAGACATCCCCAGAGCAGAAACCTGAGTTAACAGGACTCTCCACCATCCCCCACTCAGCCCTTCCACACCAGGCTCTGCAGGCAGCCAGAGGGGACGTCAGCATGCCTGGCGCCAGTGGCTCCCTTGACCCTCCTCGTCCCTCAGCCTTATCGAGAGTCCTGCCCGCAGCCCCCCAGCTGGTCCTGGGATGCACTGTGGCTTTGGGTGTCTCCTGATGGGGCTGGGCCTGGGCTGGCAGCTGTGAGGCTGCTGCAGTGACTCAGATGCTGTGTGACCCCAGGCAGTCAGGCCTTCCGTGGGCCACGGTTTCCCCATACACTGAGGGGTCAGCGGGGTGGGGGAGACACTGTTTGGATCCCCCCGAGGGGCTTTCTGGGAACAAGAGCCCACTGTGCGCCTGGGGAAGGCCTGGACACTGAGCCACTGTCTCTGGGAGGGCAATGTGCCGCTCCCTGGCCAGACTCTTTGTCCAGCCTGGGCCTGCCCCTCCCCACGCCTACTCCGGCTCTTCCTTTGGAATCCCACCCACTTGAGGCCCAGATGGGGATCTAGGCACACAGGGGTGGGGCAGACCAGAACACCCAGCACTGCCCACCCGCAGGACCTATAACTGTCGGTTCTCAGGTCCCCTCCTGCCTGCACTCCTAGCAGCAGGGGTTTTTGTGGAGGTGGGAACCCCAGGAGACCTGGATGTAGAGCCATGGCGGCTGGTGCCTCCCTCATGAGCTGAGCACTCTACTGTCTCCTGGGGCCGACTGTGGTCCCCGGCTGAGACAGTCCTGGGGAGGTTCCTGGGGCCGACTGTGGTCCCCGGCCGAGACAGTCCTGGGGAGGTCAGGTTCCCCGTACACACTCACAGCTCTCAGCTCTTCTCACCCCCTAACTGTTCCTGCTTGCATCCGCTCATGCCAGACAGCTCCTCTTCCCAGCTGAGAGGTCATCTTGAGGAATCCTCTGTTACCCCAGATTAGGGACCCAATGGCCTGCGTTGTTCAGTGATCAGTGTCTACCCAGCGGTGGCTTCAGAGCAGGCCAGTCCTGAGCACTGTGGAGGCAGCAGTGACAGGACAGTGGCCCATACACATGTGAATGAACTCCTGCCTTGTGCTGTGCCCAGGGATCCAGGCCAAGGACCGCCTTTGGGTAGTAGGGCAGCCTGAGGCTGCAGGTCCTCCAACACAGGGGAGGGTGGGCAGAGCGCATTTGCAGGGCTCTGAGATGGGAGGGAGTCAGGTGTGAGGAGCAGCGGAGAGCAGGAGCCAGGGAAGTCATGGATGTGTGTGAGCCCATCAGCTGGCAACGGTCTCTGTTGGCAAAGGTCACTCACACTCCTGAGTGAAGAACCAGCTGGATGTCGCCTAGTGCTGCTGGGCACAGGTGGAGACTCCTGGAGAGGCTGGCCCCCTGGATTCAGCCTGCTGATTCCTGGCAGTGGCCCCAGTCTCTACGCTGGGCCCTGCTCCTCTCTGGCCCGCATAATGGCCTCACTAAGAGCATTCGTCCATTTTCTGGGTGAGAACATGCTGGGAGTGTACTCAGAATGCTGTCCCAGCACTGTGGGTTCCGGAAGCCCCTTGCCGAGCACCACCTGCCTTCCCAACGTGCCTGATGCTGTCTGAAATTCCAGCCTTAGCGTCTGAGACTCAGAGGTGGCCCCTCCTGGCTATTCCTTACCAGCAGGGTGATGGTACTGCAGTCCGTATACCCTGTGGAGGGAGGGCTGGGGGACAATGAGGAAGTCTAGCTGTGACCCCTTCACGCTGTGGCTGGGCCGTATCCAGGACACGCAGGTCTGGGCTGGGTTTGGGCCACGAGTCAGATGCAGAGGGGTCTCCTGGTGCAGTTCCCACAGGGACCTCGACCCACCCAGTTCTCAGTTAGGATGCCTTTCTGTCCGAACCTGTTGCACTCTGGGGCTCTGCATGGGTGAGGGGCCCTGGAGGGATTTCCCAGTGATGTGGAGTTGCTGCCCTTGGCTCTTGCCCCTGATTCCAGGCCAAGTATGGGCCAGGGACAGGAACTCAGCCTTAGGGGGCCATGTGGATGGAATGATCCCTGGGCACCATGCCTGGGGAGTGCCCCAAAGCTTTGCCCCCCAGCTCTCACCTGGGACCTGAAGTGCACAGTCAGCTCAGATAAGGGGCTGGAGCGTGAGGGGTGGGGTAAGAGCCAGCAGAAGGCATCCCTGAAGTACCCCCTCCCACCTGTGTCTGTTCTGGTCCCTGTAGGACCAGTAGGGGCTGTGGGCAGCATTCCCAGCCTTTCCCTGGTAGTACAGGGTCGGAAGGAGCCGTGAGCTCTGTCCCAGGCCTGTCCCTGGCTGGCATAAGACCATTTGGAGCTGTGAGCAGCACCCTGGGCTGTCTCTAATTGTGCTGCCCTCCATATATGACCGTGAGCAAGGCAAGCCTGTGTTTCCTGGCCTCAGTTTCCCTATTTGTACAGCATAGGTGGGGCTTTCCTCCAAGCAGTTGAGAGGGAGACCTGTGAGTGAAAGCCATTTCTGGGGCCTTAGTGGGTGGGTTGCAGACCCAGCGGCTCCGAGCCTGTCAGAGGCTGCAGCTCTTTAAAGAGGCTGAGGAATTTGGGGTTTTCTGTCCAAAATTGCTTCAGCTCTGGCCAGCCCTCCACTATCTGTCTCGTGTCATGCTCAGGGGCCCTTCTCAATCTGGGTCTCCACTGGAATCGCGGTGTGGTCCCCCTGGGTTGGGGACAGCTGCAGGTCTGCCAGGAAGGTGTAAGGGGGAAATGGAGTCGTAGTCATATGGCCAGGCAGTGGTGGCCAGAATCGAACCCTGGCCTATCTGCTCTGGGGCCTTCCCCTGGGCCCTGGCCCTGTGCCTGGCATGTCATGGTAGAGCCAAGCATGCAATGCCCTGCAGCCCCGGCACCGAGCCGCCTCACTGCTGTTTCTGGGCGCGTGGCGCCACCTGGTGGTCACTACGGTGTCTGCGCCCAGGTGGTTTCTGGAAAGTCATTTGTGCCCAGGAGCCTGGGGCCACCAGCTGCTGCTGTGTCACCCTCTTTCCTGAATGTGGTGACTCTATGCACTGGACCGATCACACACCCCTTACAGGCTGTCATGTGCATAGTGGGCCCTTTGTCCCTGGACTGGAAGTCTTGGTGGGTAAGAGGGTGAGGCCTGGGTAAGACAGGTGTGAGATTTGCCCTGGGCACAGACTAGGGTGAGCCTCCTGTCACGGAGACCTCAGATCAGCTGTGTCCTGTGTGTGGAAACCCCTGCAACCCCAGCTGTGCTCACTCCCCTCCTTCAAGCCTTTGCTCAGATGTTACTTCATGGGGAGGCCTCACTGCCTCCTGTCAAGCAACCCTAGTTTGCTTCCCCCCGCCCATCATACTTAGCATCTTTTAACCAGTACATTCACTCATTTAAAAAGTTTATTGTCTAGACGGTAAGCTCCAGGAGGGCAGGGATTTTGTCTCGTTTCTCCACCAATGTGCCTCAAGCACCTAGAGCAGTATCCTGACCATAGTGTGTGCTCAGATAGTTGTCCCATGGACTTATGTTGTCTGAGGACCTAGGCTGTGCCCAGCACTGTCTGCTGGGATGAACAAGGCAGGCACAGAGAAAGTCGGTGCTGAGCACACAGTAGTGCTCTGACAATGGGGGACATGAGCGCCACGGTTGGGCTCATCACTGCTTCTCCCTCCTCCTGGGTCTGGGTGCAATGAATCTTCAGATGTCAGCGTTGTCATTATTGAATAACACACCATGCCCCGCAGGCCTGCCTTGCTCTGCCAGGAACCATGAGTGAGGCCCGCAGGGACAGCACGAGCAGCCTGCAGCGCAAGAAGCCACCCTGGCTAAAGCTGGACATTCCCTCTGCGGTGCCCCTGACGGCAGAAGAGCCCAGCTTCCTGCAGGTAGGCCCTGGCCTGCAGGGACTGTGGGTGCCCCCTGTCCAGTACCCTCACCGTGACCCTGTTGCCCAGCCCCTGAGGCGACAGGCTTTCCTGAGGAGTGTGAGTATGCCAGCCGAGACAGCCCACATCTCTTCGCCCCACCATGAGTTCCGGCGGCCGGTGCTGCAACGCCAGACGTCCATCACACAGACCATCCGCAGGTACCAACACCGCCCAGCTGCTCCATGGGGTGGGAGCTGGGGGCTGGTGGGGCAGAGGCAGGTACACAGAGGATGGGAATGAGAACAAGGGCCCTCCTGTTTCAGCTTCCTCCTCCATCTCGGTCCCCACATCCCCTTGCCCTCCTCCTGTTCTGGAGACTGACCGCTCTCACCCCACTACCCTGCTCCACTCCCTTCTCTTCAGCACTCACTCTCTCCTTCTCTGTCTCCACCATCCGGATGCTCTTGCCTCTTAGCAGCCGACAAGTACGCTTCGGGCGTGTCCACACTCTGCCCCTCTTGGGTCCCCGGGCTGCCCGCAGGGCCTTCCCACAGCGCCAGTCTCTCTCTTGGTCCCTGCTCAGGTATCTCATACAGGTCATGAGTGTGTTGGTGTTTTCTGGCATGTGCTTGGCATGCGGCCTCTTGGGAGCTGCCAGTGTGGTTGGCATTCCCTGGGGCTCCTAACGGCAGGTGCTGGCAGTGTTTTTGTTTGCATGTCCAAGTGCTGTGGACAGCCTGCCTGGGCCCGTAAGCACCTGCTGTCTGAGCTCTGTGGCGTCCTGGGGCCAAGCTCTCTCGGGTTGAGCTCTCAGCTCCTTCTCTGGACTCAGTGCCTCCCCTCAACTGCCCCTCAGGATGGTGGGGTGAGGGCCTCTATGAAGCACTCAACCGGGCAAGGCCTGCCAGCTGCGGTCTAGTGGAAACTTGGAGTTGGCTAACAGTTCAGGGGGTGGCCGGAACCCACTCATCCTCTTACTAGACCTTGCCCACCCAGACCCTGGCCCCTGGAGTGACTGCAGGCCTGGGGCAGGGCATGCTGCCCCGGAGGAGGGCCTTTGAAGTCCCCTGCCTGGGAGGGGGCGATCTGGCTGCCCCTCGCTGAGTCCCTGCCATGCCAGGGGGACCGCCGACTGGTTTGGAGTGAGTAAGGACAGTGACAGCACCCAGAAATGGCAGCGCAAGAGCATCCGTCACTGCAGCCAGCGCTACGGGAAGCTGAAGCCCCAGGTCCTCCGGGAGCTGGACCTGCCCAGCCAGGACAACGTGTCGCTGACCAGCACCGAGACGCCACCCCCACTCTACGTGGGGCCATGCCAGCTGGGCATGCAGAAGGTATGCCTGCCTGTTGCTGCCTCCTGCAGGCCCCTCCTTCCGCTCTCAGGGGCTGGGGCTGCGGACACAGCCAGCCTGAGCAGAAGGGACTCTCTGGGAGCTCACAGTCTGGAAGGGCAGTCAGACAGTCTGCTCGTGAAGGCACCTGAAACAGTCTCTGGGAAGGGGTACCTTGGGATGGGGACATGGTCTTGGGATTGCACCAGGGGGCCAGTGTCTGGATGGGAGAGCATTCCAGGCAGGACCTCTAGGTGCCGTGGGGTGGGAGTGGTGGCCATAGAGCTGTCCAGGGGCCCGTGAGGAGTCGGGAGCAGCAGTCACGCTGTCTTTGCAAGGCCTGTGTGCCTCTGGGTGAGCTAGGAGCCCCCATGGTCCTGACTCCAGCATCTCCTCCCCTCCTCCAGATCATAGACCCCCTGGCCCGTGGCCGTGCCTTCCGCGTGGCAGATGACACTGCGGAAGGCCTGAGCGCCCCACACACTCCCGTCACGCCGGGTGCTGCCTCCCTCTGCTCCTTCTCCAGCTCCCGCTCAGGTTTCCACCGGCTCCCGCGGCGACGCAAGCGAGAGTCGGTGGCCAAGATGAGCTTCCGGGCGGCCGCGGCACTGATGAAAGTGGGTGCAGGGGCCACAGGTGGGGTTGGGGGCCGACCCAGCAGCCGGGTCTCACGCTCACTTCCCCGTCCCCAGGGCCGCTCCGTCAGGGATGGCACCTTTCGCCGGGCACAGCGTCGAAGCTTCACTCCAGCTAGCTTTCTGGAGGAGGACACAACTGATTTCCCCGATGAGCTGGACACATCCTTCTTTGCCCGGGTAAGAAGTGCCCAGGGCGTCCCCCCACCCCCCGTTCCCTTCCTCCCCGTGTCCACCCTGACCTCATGTGTTTGCTCAGGAAGGTATCCTCCATGAAGAGCTGTCCACATACCCAGATGAAGTTTTCGAGTCCCCATCGGAGGCAGCGCTAAAGGACTGGGAGAAGGCACCGGAGCAGGCGGACCTCACCGGCGGGGCCCTGGACCGTAGCGAGCTTGAGCGCAGCCACCTGATGCTGTGAGTGCGGCAGGCAGGGAAGGGGGGCAGAGAGAGACCCCGGGGGCCCGTCAGGAACAGCTGGGCCAGTATCGGCATTCACCTCTGTGGGCGATGGAAGGCGTAGCCTCAGGGACTGGGAACTCACTACTCACTGGCCACCAGGGGTGGGAGACGCAGGGCTGGGCATGGCCCCCGTCTCATGGCTTGCCTGTGGAATGGGACAGCAATCTTAGAACCCAGGGGCTGGGCAGAATCCAACGGGGAGGCGGAGGTGACAGAGGTGATACTTGCTGAGTTGCAGAAGTCAGTGTGTCCCCGTTCCAGCTCCCTGCCATCCCCGGAGGCCCGCAGCGTTGCTTTTTTACTGGCAAGGAGAAGGCAGATGCCGGGCGACTTGCGCAGCATATTCGCCAGGATAGAGACAGGGTGCCCTGGTGCCCCCGGGGAGGGACTGCAGCAGTTTGCGGGGCTGGGGCGGGAGGTGAATGCCGGCTCCCTCCAGGCCCTTGGAGCGAGGCTGGCGGAAGCAGAAGGAGGGCGCCGCAGCCCCGCAGCCCAAGGTGCGGCTCCGACAGGAGGTGGTGAGCACCGCGGGGCCGCGACGGGGCCAGCGTATCGCGGTGCCGGTGCGCAAGCTCTTCGCCCGGGAGAAGCGGCCGTATGGGCTGGGCATGGTGGGACGGCTCACCAACCGCACCTACCGCAAGCGCATCGACAGCTTCGTCAAGCGCCAGATCGAGGACATGGACGACCACAGGTAGGCGTGGCAGGCAAGGCCTGGGTTGGGATGGAGGCTCCTGGGGGAGGGTGGGGGCTCCGGGTTGGGGATGAGGCCCCCGCTGACGCTCCACCCCGCAGGCCCTTCTTCACCTACTGGCTTACCTTCGTGCACTCGCTCGTCACCATTCTAGCCGTGTGCATCTATGGCATCGCGCCCGTGGGCTTCTCGCAGCATGAAACGGTGGACTCGGTGAGCCCCTGTGCCTTCACTGGGCCCAGACGAGTGGAGTCTGGGCACTGGACCCCCTCCCGACCCGCTCTGGGAGGAGAGGGCCAGAGTCGGGGCCCGTCTGATCCCGCTCCCCAACCTCCCAGGTGCTGCGGAACCGCGGGGTCTACGAGAACGTCAAGTACGTGCAGCAGGAGAA
Source organism: Pan troglodytes (assembly GCF_028858775.2). NCBI lineage: Eukaryota > Metazoa > Chordata > Mammalia > Primates > Hominidae > Pan > Pan troglodytes. The sequence continues at coordinate 2,382,243 of NC_072416.2, read as the reverse complement.
CTTCTGGATCGGGCCCAGCTCGGTGAGGGCGGGGCTGGGGGCGGGGCTGGCGGGGGCGGGACCGGCAGGTGCCCGGCGGGCGGGAGGCCTGGACTGCGGCTGCCCGTCTCCCTCGCCCGCAGGAGGCCCTCATCCACCTGGGCGCCAAGTTTTCGCCCTGCATGCGCCAGGACCCGCAGGTGCACAGCTTCATCCGCTCAGCGCGCGAGCGCGAGAAGCACTCCGCCTGCTGCGTGCGCAACGACAGGTCGGGCTGCGTGCAGACCTCGGAGGAGGAGTGCTCGGTGCGTTTCCCCGCCCTGGACTCCCGCCCTCGTCTGCCCCGTGTTCGCTCTTTCCTTCAGACTTCAGATAGACTCGGCAGAGTGATCCTTCGCCCTCGTTCCTGGCACATCCCGCCGTCCTTACGCGCAAGGCCTTTCTTGTCAAATTCATTCCTCCTTATCCCCACCCTCGCCCATCTCCAGCTCCTCGCCCCGTAGACCATCATCTGATTTGGTCTTTTGATTTGGGTGTACTCTTCCAGCATGTGTCTTAAGGCTTACATAAGTGGTATTTGCCTCTTTTCCACTAAGCAACTTTTAAAAAAATTCATCCCAACTTTCATCACATCATCTTATGTGGAAGTGCCATAGTCCATACCAGTTCCCTGATTTAGGACACAGAGGTTGTTTCTGATTTTCAGCTAACAGGAATTATGCTGTCAAACTCCTTGTAAGAGTCTTTTCCAACATGCACGTGCATCTCAAGAGTGGGGGTGACTTGTAGAAGCGGAGGGAAGAGCTCAGTGGTTTTGCCTTCGACTCCTGACTCCCTGCGTGCCCCTCATTGCCCTGACCCAACTGGACCTGACCCTGTGTCCCCCTCCCACAGTCCACGCTGGCAGTGTGGGTGAAGTGGCCCATCCATCCCAGCGCCCCAGAGCTTGCGGGCCACAAGAGACAGTTTGGCTCTGTCTGCCACCAGGATCCCAGGTTAGTCCTGCTGGCAGCTCTCTCACCTGCCTTTGTCCACACCTTCCCCGGGGGCTGTGGTGCAGAGGGTGTAGGGGCTCCTCTTGTTGGTGACTTGGCTGGAAGGGTGCCAATGCTAGGGGCTCGAAGCCGGGTCTGACCACATACTTGGCTCATGCAGGGTGTGTGATGAGCCCTCCTCCGAAGACCCTCATGAGTGGCCAGAAGACATCACCAAGTGGCCGGTGAGCTGCAGTTGGGGGTTGTTAGGGAGCCCTCCGTGTCATGCGGGGGAGAATGCCACACCCCACCCACTGGTGATACCAGAGATTCCCATCATGGGACCACCTCACGTTTTCAGAGGCTGTGCACCTGACCTTTGCACAGCCTGTCCATCAACCAGCGCCTGCCCCTCTGAGCAAGTAGATCAAGAGAACTAGATGGAGACTTGAAAGGTCAAGTGACATTATTCCAGTTTGATAGAGACTCAGTGTGGTGGCCTGCTTGAAGTCAAGGAAGCCACACCGTTTTCTGCTTTATGAGCCCACCCGTCTTTGCCTCTACCCCCAAACGTGGTGTGGGGCCAAAGGTTGGGGGAGGCCCTGACCCAGCTCGTCCTCATTTGTGACCCAGATCTGCACCAAAAACAGCGCCGGGAACCACACCAACCATCCCCACATGGACTGTGTCATCACAGGACGGCCCTGCTGCATTGGCACCAAGGGCAGGTACGTGTGCATGCCAGCGAGTGCAGCTGGTCTCTGGGCTCAGAGCATCGCCCTAGGGCCTGCCTTCTCCCTAACCAAATCCTGAAATAACCCAGTATACCAAGGGTGTGGGGTTAGAGGGGGTCTGGACTTCCTTGGGGCCAACAAAGGTGGGTAGGTGCGGCTGAAACTCGCCCTGGATGCCAGCAATCCCCCTCTGCAAGGCAGCAGTCTCCGAACCCTGGCCTGCCTTTCTAGGTGTGAGATCACCTCCCGGGAGTACTGTGACTTCATGAGGGGCTACTTCCATGAGGAGGCCACGCTCTGCTCTCAGGTAGGTCTGCAGAGTGTCCGTCGTTCCCCTCCCCCAGCTGCTGTGATGCTGATATGCTGCTCTGCGCAGGTGCACTGCATGGATGATGTGTGTGGGCTCCTGCCTTTCCTCAACCCCGAGGTGCCTGACCAGTTCTACCGCCTGTGGCTATCCCTCTTCCTGCACGCCGGGCAAGTGACACTGTGGGCCGGGTGGGGGGTGTCAGGGTCCTCAGGATTGGCTGGCTGGGGGTGGCAGAGAGGTCACTTCCCTGCTGAATGTCTCCCGACCCCCGCCTGCTACTGACTACAGGATCTTGCACTGCCTGGTGTCCATCTGCTTCCAGATGACTGTCCTGCGGGACCTGGAGAAGCTGGCAGGCTGGCACCGCATAGCCATCATCTACCTGCTGAGTGGTGTCACCGGCAACCTGGCCAGTGCCATCTTCCTGCCATACCGAGCAGAGGTAAGGCTGGCCCTCAGGGTGGGGATCCTCCCGTGTGCACCTGCAGCCTGCTGTGAACCTGTCCATATCGAGCACTGAGTCTGGGAGCATCTCCAGTTGGATCCTCGGTCCCAATATGCTCTGGGCCATGGGAAGTGGGGCAGAAAGATGAGGCCTTGGGTCCAGGGGGCCTGCCCAGCCCCACGGCCTTACAGCTACCCCAACCATCCCCCAGGTGGGTCCTGCTGGCTCCCAGTTTGGCATCCTGGCCTGCCTCTTCGTGGAGCTCTTCCAGAGCTGGCAGATCCTGGCGCGGCCCTGGCGTGCCTTCTTCAAGCTGCTGGCTGTGGTGCTCTTCCTCTTCACCTTTGGGCTGCTGCCGTGGATTGACAACTTTGCCCACATCTCGGGGTTCATCAGTGGCCTCTTCCTCTCCTTCGCCTTCTTGCCCTACATCAGCTTTGGCAAGTTCGACCTGTACCGGAAACGCTGCCAGATCATCATCTTTCAGGTGGTCTTCCTGGGCCTCCTGGCTGGCCTGGTGGTCCTCTTCTACGTCTATCCTGTCCGCTGTGAGTGGTGTGAGTTCCTCACCTGCATCCCCTTCACTGACAAGTTCTGTGAGAAGTACGAACTGGACGCTCAGCTCCACTGAGCTGGCTGCGGGCTCCAGCGGCCGCATGCTCCAGCAGGCCAGAGCCAGACACGACAGCCCTGAGCCTCACAGGCTCACAGGAGTCACCTGCTCCATGTGAGGACTGGCCTGTTTCCGGAACACAGACCTCTTTCTTGTGCCTTGTTCACTTCTGTTGAACCCCTCATACTGCCGGGCATTTATTATACTACTTCCTGTCATAACCTTCTAGCTTGTTTCTTGACGACCACCTCATGTGGCCAATAAATGGACTGGGAGCGTTTTAGCTGCCATTAACTTGACCAGGGCTTCCCTATCCTTCTTCGTTTCTGGCTGGAAGCTGTGGAGGGAGGTCCCGCGGGCCCCTTGTGGTTGACTCACCCGGGCAGGGAACTGAGTGTCAGATACAGTCACGGGCTCTTTCACTTCCCAGTGAAATCCTTCAGCCAGGCACGTGCACCTTGCTCTTTCTCCTTAGAGTGGCTGGTAGCCGACGCTGGGACAGGGACCTAGGGATGTGCTGTCCCACCCTCCCCACATGCTGGGAAGCACCCCGCCCCCACCCTTAGCAGCTCCAACTTCCACCCCACACTCCCTCCCTGTCCACGGAACCTGCTGCAGGGAACCCTAAAGGCTGAGGCTGGAGGGCCCACACACAGCTGTGCTGTGCTCGCTGCCACCGTGAGCTCCAGGATGCAAACCCTAAAGCAGCTCTGCTTTTATTTCCTCCTTGCCGTGGAGATCATGGTAACACAGTTGTGTGGTTTGGGGAGTGGTGTGGCCTCAAGGCTTTGGTGGTGTGGTGCCATCTTGGACTATAGGACTCGCCTGTACCAATTCTCTCCCCTTAACTCACCTCTGTGATGGGGCAATCTCAGTCTTTGCTACCCAGGTTACTGTGGCTTTTTACTTTTCAAACTAAGAAGCAAACAGGTTTATTTTATACACTGGGCCAGGCCGTGGGTCTGCCATGTGACTAGGGAATTTGGACCCAGTCTCAGGCCAAGTACATGAAAGGAGGGAGCACTGGCTCACCCTGTCCTAGTCCTGAGGGCCCCCAGGTTGATGCTGACAGTTCCTGTTGGGCATGCCTGGGGTGAGGCCACCACAACGTCCTTTCTGTGAAAGAGGCACGATGACTCGAGGACCCATTCCTGCTGGGAAAAAGCTCAGCCACCAGGGATGAAGAGGGTTGTCCTGTCTGGAGGCTCACTTTTGCCTCAGCTTTTTGATGAAGGAAACCTCGTCTCGATTCCGGATGCCGTAGCTGAAAAAGAAGGAAAGGCATAAAGCACCTGCCCTACAGAAGGACACATCTGTGACTCCCCTCCTGAGGCTGTGGAGGACCACGAAGAAACAACAGAGGGGAGGCGTGTGGCTTCTGGGAAGGCCAGGAAGTGGCAGTGGCCATCCTCTCTCAGACCCAGAAGCACTCCGACTCACAAGTCCCTGGGGCAGGGAACTGAGTGTCTGATAGAGTCACAGCCTTTCGCCTCCATGCCCACTCTGATTTCCTCCCTCCTGGCACTGTGTAGCCCTAAGCTGCCACTGGTGGGAAGCAGCAAGGCCCCTCCAGGTGCCCTCTGCCTGCCATTCTCCTAGTGGGGAGGGCCCCAAGGAAGCTCCTTGGAGGAAGGTGTTATCTCCGGAGAGGGAGCCGCAGCCCTCTGGCAGAGCATGGGGGACTAAGGGGCAACAGAACAGCCGTGCCCTACGGCTCAGGATGTGGCCGGCACTTACTCTCGGAGCTTCTTTCTATCTTCCGTGAGTTTCTCTCCTGCAGAGGTCAGATGGTACGTCCTCCACACGTAGGACCTGCAAGAGGGGAACGCAGGTAAACCACATGCCCTGAGCAGGGTGAGCTGAGTGGCTCTGCATGACGTGGGCTTGAGGCATGCAGCCCTATGGGACCTGGGGCAGCTGTCCTCCCTACCTGGGCTGTTCTGTACAATGTGCAAATTGGGTCTGAGGCAGCTACAAGGAGGCTCTGTTCTCAGAGGGCTGTCTGGGGCGGCTTGGCCAAACAAACCTTGCTAATGCAACAGGCGACAGTGTTGAGACTCAGTGAACAGGACAGTTGATCCAATAGGAGAGTGAGGGCTGACAGCACCCAGGTGACAAGGGGATGGGAGCCCCTACAGGTGTACCATCCATAACTAGGGAGGCCACTTCCAGACACACTGGAAATTCCCGACAGTGTCCCCAAGTGAAGATACCCAGCAGCTCGGATGGGGTGATGCCGATGGAAGAGCAGAATGTTGGGGATGGCCGAGGCAGGAGTCCCAGGCACAGAACGACCCGCACTGTCTGTGACAGGGAGCTCATCACTCTTGTGACAGGGAGCTCATCACTTCAGTGGTGCTGTACTCATGCAGAGCTGAGAGCTGTTTCCAGGTGGTGCCTGGTGACAGTGCCAAGAAGGGCACTAGCCCCAGGAAGGGCTATAATGAAGGGAATGTTGTTCCACTTACCAGCTGATGTGCTGAATGCCCCCTTCACGCTCCTGCTTGAGCTGCACGTATCTCTGGATGGCCTTCTTCAGGTCCAGGACTGTGGCACTCTGCACTACAACCACGGCTGCAACCACGGACACAGATGGGAGAAGATCCATGGTGAGAACCCAAAGCCACAGCCTCCGATGGCAGGAAAGGAACCAACACCTCTGTGCACAGGGCAGGTTTGTGGTTGTCCCAGTACCCCTGGGCATGGCCTGTGAGTTTCTGAGCAGGCTGACCAGCACTGTTACATCTTCCTGCTGTGAAAGCCTGGACCACATAACCTGAAGGGAGGAGGGCAGCACTTACGCATTACTTCTCCATCCATCTTGCACACTCGGACCGTCATTGCCTGGCCGTATTCTAGGGCTATTTGGGAGTTGACTTCTTCCAAAGTAACCTACAAAAGAGCAAGGGCAGAAGTGGGAAACCTGGCTCTCCTTACCACCTTGAGCAACAACAAAGAACAAGCCGATAGTGGCCAAAAAGTGGTGCTCCATTTTACGAAGGGCAAGGAAGGGTGGTTGCCTGTATGTTACGGTTTCCCAATTCATCAGAGCCCCAATCTCATGCTCCACTCACATTTTAATGTCCATAGTGGACAGAGTCTCTGGGGGAAAGAGGTGCTAAGAAACAGGCAAGAGAATAAACTCACATGAGGACCTGCCCCCAGGGGTGGGTAGGGGCCTGTCAGTTCACCCTGAGTATATCCCTGATCATCAGGACCCAGGCCAGGGCTCGGGACTGAGTAAGGCAGGTGTGCAAAATTTACCGGGGCAGCAAAAAACGGTAATAACAATAAATATTTTAATACAACATTTAAGAAATACAAGGCAATTAAAATATCCATGATGAGCAAAATATAAAACATTTAAAATTGGCCGGGCGTGGTGGCTCACGCCTGTAATCCCAGCACTTTGGGAGGCCGAGGCAGGCGGATCATGAGGTCAGGAGATCAAGACCATCCTGGCCCAACATGGTGAAACCCCGTCTCTACTAAAATACAAAAAATTAGCCGGGCGTTGTGGCGCGTGCCTGTAGTGAACCCGGGAGGGGGAGGTTGCAGTGAGTCGAGATCGCACCACTACACTCCAGCCTGGAAACAGATCAAGACTCAGTCTCAAATAAATAAATAAAAAGACAGTATCGTCCCAAAGCATGATACTGACGCTTTGACACATGATTGACGCTTGAGGCAAATGGAACAATCAGTACTACTAATCTTGCTCTTATTTAAAACTAAGCTTTTTCGTTTACTGTAGGCTCTTTTTTTGCATCAACTTTGACTTTTAAAGGTATTACAGGCCGGGGGGTGGCTCACACCTATAATCCCAGCATTTTGGGAGGCCGAGGCAGGAGGATCGCCTGAGCCCAGGAGTTTCAGATCAGCCTGGGCAACATAGTGAGACTCCCTCTGTACAAAAAATTTAAAAATTAGCCGGGTGTGGTAGCGCGCACCTGGGGTCCCAATTACTCGGGAGGCTGAGGTAGGAGGACAAAACTGCACTCCAGCCTGGGCAACACAGCAAGACCCTGTCCCCCGAGCCCCCTAAATACAATTACATTAAAATGTCATTTAATGTCACTCACTAATGAGGTTTTTGGTTCCTCTTTAAGCTTCGCGCCCCAGGCGAGTGCGCCCGGCCAAGGTTAAAACCCTCGTTTACGCCCTGAGGCGCCTTCCCCAGCCTTGGGCCGCAGCCTCCCACCAGCACCTTCGGAGGCTGCCGGCGCCCGGATGCCCGGCCCCCCGGGGAACGACTCCCGCGCCCCCAGCCCCCGCCCGCACGCACCTGGATCGGCAGATCGCAGAGCAGCGGGTCCTGCACCACCATAGCCAGACCCTCCTGGAACACGTCCATGGCCTCGGAGTGCGGCAGCGCCTCTTCTTCGTCCTCATCTTCCTCTTGCGCCTCGGGCCCACCCGCGGCCTCCGTCTCCTCCAGGGCCGCACCTCTCAGCCGGGCTCTGCCCGCACTGCCAGCCCGCACTAGGGAGGCCAAGCGCGCACGCGCAGGAACTGCGGCCCGCCCCAGCGAGGCCGCCCAGCCATTGGCGCGCCGGGGGGTGGGGCGGCTGCAGTGACCAATGACAAGTGCGAGACAGCCGGCAGCAGTGCTGGGAGCGCGGAATCGCCCTGTCTATTGGTTGGTAGGTGTGGCGGGAAGGCTGCCAGGACCAATGTGAGCTCGAGGCGGGCGGCGCATCGGCGCTGAGCGGCAGTGGGAGCTGCCGGGAGTTGGAGCCTGCGGAGTTCGAGACCATGCTGCTGTTCTGCCCCGGCTGCGGGAACGGGCTGATCGTGGAGGAGGGACAACGCTGCCACCGCTTCGCCTGCAACACGTGTCCCTACGTGCACAACATCACCCGCAAGGTGGGACCCGAAGGCCGGCGCTGGGCCGCGGGCGACTCTCGCAGGCCTTCCGCTTCCTCCGACTGCTGCTCCATCGCCGCCAGCCCCGGCGTCTGCCTCTGTCCGCTCTTTCTCGCGCCCCTTTCTGGTCTGCAGCAGATCTGTGGGCTCTACTTTCCAATACACTCAGAAAGCCCCACCGTTTCCCACCTCCTTGGGTTCCTGCTCCCACGCTTGCGCCCTTCTCTGCGTTCACAGCGGCGGCCACGGTGATTTCCTTAAAGCTGAGGCACACAGGTCCGTGCTGTGCGCAGAAACCTTCGGCTCTTCTCCAGCTCACGCAGACGAGAAGCCGGAGTTCTCCCAGGGCCTACCAGGTTCCGACACTGACCCCCTCCCCTGCGTGCGTCTCCGATTTCAAGTCCTAATGCGCTTCCTGTCGCCCTTTGCCGCATCAACACCGCCTCCTGGACGATCTCTCATCGTGCACATGGTGCTAGCAGGGCCTTTGCACTTGGTGTTGCTCAGTTCGCTCTTGCCCTCGATCGCCACCTTACTCATTGGTCTTGTCTTTACCGTATTTTAAATTTCAGCCCCTCCTTCCAATTTATCCTCCTTCCCTTTGTAATTGTTTCCATAGGGCTTATTACCTCCTAATATATTATGTAATGTATTGTGTGCTTTCTTTATTTTATTTATTTTATTTATTTATTTAATTTTTTTTTTGAGACGGAGTCCCGCTCTGTCGCCCAGGCTGGAGTGCAGTGGCGCGATCTCGGCTCACTGCAAGCTCTGCCTCCCGGGTTCACGCCATTCTCCTGCCTCAGCCTCCCAATTAGCTGGGCCTACAGGCGCCCGCCACCACGCCCGGCTGATTTTTTTGTATTTTTAGTAGAGACGGGGTTTCACCGTGTCTTAGCCAGGACGGTCTCCTGACCTCGTGATCCGCCTGCCTCGGCCTCCCAAAGTGCTGGGATTACAGGCGTGAGCCACCGCGCCCGGCCTTTTTTTTTTTTTTTTTTTTTTTTTTTTTTTGGAGACAGAGTCTCGCTCTGTTTCCCAGGCTGGAGGGCAATGGCGTAATCTCGGCTCACTGCAACCTCTGCCTCCCGGGTTCAAGCAATTCTTCTGCCTCGGCTTCCCGAGTAGCTGGGATTACAGGCGCCTGCCACCATCCCCGGCTAATTTTTGTATTTTTAGTAAAGACGGGGTTTCACCGCGCTGGCCAGGCTGGTCTCGAACTCCCGACCTCAGGTGATCCGCTTGCCTTGGCCTCCCAAAGTGCTGGGATTACAGGCGTGAGCCACCACGCCTGGCCAGAATACCTTTACTTTTTAGCAGTTAGAATATGTTGGTGCTACGTCAGTCTTAATGTTTGCATGCTACTCCAGTTTGTACTGTGTTGTGGGAGTTTGGAGTTTGAAACTATGGGAAGAGTGAACTCTTTTTTTTTTTTGAGATGGAGTCTTGCTCTGTCGCCCAGGCTGGAGTGCGGTGGTGCCAACAACGCTCACTGCAAGCTCCGCCTCCCAGGTTCACACCATTCTCCTGCCTCAGCCTCCTGAGTAGCTAGGACTACAGGCGCCCGCCAACACGCCGGGCTAATTTTTTGTATTTTTAGTAGAGACGGGGTTTCACCGTGTTAGCCAGGATGGTCTCGATCTCTTGACCTCGTGATCCGCCCGCCTCGGCCTCCCAGAGTGCTGGGATTACAGGTGTCAGCCACCACGCCCAGCCGAGTGAACTCTTATGTAATCCTGAAATTTAAGGTTTGGCAGCCCAAGTTTGCGCTATTCAGTTACTTGGAGTCTGAAGTGTTGTTTTTGTTAGGTAACAAATCGGAAGTACCCAAAACTGAAAGAAGTGGATGATGTGCTTGGTGGAGCAGCTGCCTGGGAGAATGTTGACTCTACTGCAGGTAAGAGGGAAAACTGTTTCAGCTGCTAAACTGTGGATAATTATGAGGCTGTTGATGCCACTGCATGGCAGAGTCTATGATGTCATATAAATGATGTAGGTTTCTAAAAATAGAAAATGGTTCTTGAATAATTTATTTGTGTTTGTTACTGTTTAATAATCTGTCAGACAAGCAATATTTGTGCCAGCCTTGGAGTCATACAGGCCCGGGTCAGATTCTCAGGGCAACCTTGTATTGTTGTAGGACCTTCCTTGGGTCTCTTGACTTCTCTGGGGCTAATCCATATTCGTAGACCGCGAGAGCATAAAGTGAATTATACCGTGCTTGGTATATAAGAGGCACTCAACAGGTGATAGCTTTGATAATGGCAACGATGAGTAGATTAATAAAAATAAGAGTCTAAGGAAAAAAGTATGTTCTTTCGTTTGATATGGTTTGGCTGTGTCTCCACCCTAATCTCATCTTGAATGATAGTTTCCGTAATCCCCAGGTGTCCTGGGAGGGGCCCAGTGGGAGGTAATTGAATCATGGGAGAGGTTCCCCCCCCCGTGCTGTTCTCCTGATAGTGAGTGAGTTCTCACAAGATCTGATCGTTTTATAAGCGTTTGTGTTTCCCCTGCTCGCACTCATTCTGTCTCCTGCTGCCCTGTGAAGAGGTTCCTTCTGCCATGATTGTAGGTTTCCTGAGGCATCCCCAGCCACACAGAACTGTGAGTAAATTAGACCTCTTTTCTTGGCTGGGTGTCGTGGCTCACGCCTGTAAATCCCAGCAGTTTGGGAGGCCAAGGCAGGCAGATCACTTGAGGTCAGGAGTTCCAGACCAGCCTGGCCCGCATGGCGAAACCCTGTCTCTACTAAAGATAAAATAATTAGCCGGGTGTGGTGGCGCTCGCCTGAAGACCCAGCTGCTCAGGAGGCTGAGGCACGAGAATTGCTTGAACCCAGGAGGCAGAGGTTGCAGTGAGCTGAGATCACACTACTGCACTCTAGGCTCGGTGACAAGAGTGAGACTCTGTCTCAAAACAAACAAACAAAACCCCTTTTTTCTATATAAATTACCCAGTCTCAGGTATTCATAGCAGTGTGAGAACGGACTAATACATGCTTCTAATATAGATTTTTAGAAGTTAATACCAGTGAGCATTAAACTGCAGATTGGGTAAAATACATGTTTGTTGCATGTCTGGTAGAGATAGATGTGGCCAGGAGAGGAAAGGGGAAGACCCTAAATGTAAGTTATATTGAGAGGTGAGAGAGATAACTGATGGTTAGTACTGTGGTTTTCCCCTATAAAAGAACATATAGGCTGGGTGTGGTGGCTCACGCCTGCAATCTCAGCACTTTTGGAGGCCAATGCGGGCGGATCACCTGAGGTCAGGAGTTCGAGACCAGCCTGGCTAACACGGTGAAACCCCGTTTCTGCTAAAAATACAAAAAATTAGCCAGACGTGGTGGCAGCGCCTGTAATCCCAGCTACTCGGGAGGCTGAGACAAGAGAATCGCTTGAACCCGGGAAGTGGAGGTTGCAGTGAGCCAAGATTGCATCATTGCACTCCAGCCTGGGCAACAAGAACGAAACTCTGTCAAAAAAAAGAACATACAAATCTGCTATGTGAAAAAGTTAGCAGCTGGCACGGTGGCTCACACCTATAATCCCAGCACTTTGGGAGGCCAATGTGGGCGGATCACGAGGTCAAGACATCGAGACCATCCTGGCCAACATGGTGAAACCCCGTCTCCACTAAAAATACAAAAAGTAGCTGAGCATGGTGGTGCCTGCCTGTAATCCCAGCTACTTGGGAGGCTGAGACAGGAGAATCGCTCGAACCTGTGAGGCGGAGGTTGTAGTGAGCTGAGATCGTGCTATTGCACTCTAGCCCAGGCAACAAGAGCAAAACTCCGTCTCAAAAAAAAACAAAAAACAAATTAGCCAGGCTCAGTGGCGCGTGCCTGTAGTCCTAGCTACTCAGGAGGCTGAGGCAGGAGAATTGCTTGAACCAGGAGGCGGACGTTGCAGTGAGCCGAGACCATGCCACTCCAGCTTGAGTGAGACTGTCTAAAAAAAAAAATCTTTTTACCTAATGTCAGAAATAGAGTGTTTGAAGCCATTTCTGTCAGGTGTAGGATAAGTTTCTCAAAGTGAAATCGCTTTGAAGAGTGCAATGGTGTGATCTCGGCTCACTGCAACCTCCACTTCCCAGGTTCAAGCGATTCTCCTGCCTCGGCCTCCTGAGTAGCTGGGATTACAGGCATGCGCCACCACGCCCAGCTAATTTTGTATTTTTAGTAGAGATGGGGTTTCTCCATGTTGATAAGGCTGGTCACGAACTCCCGACCTCAGGTGATCTGTTGGCCTCAGCCTCCCAAAGTGCTGGGATTACAGGCCTGAGCCACTGTGCCTGGCTTTTTTTTTGAGATGGAGTCTCTTTTGCCCAGGCTGGAGTGTAGTGGCACGATCTCTGCTCACTGCAAACCTATGCTGCCCGGGTTCAAGCGATTCTCCTGCCTCAGCCTCCCTAGTAGCTGGGATTACAGGCACCTGCCACCATGCCCGGCTAATTTTTGTAGTTTTGGTAGAGACGGGGTTTCACCATCTTGGCTAGGCTGGTCTTGACCTCCCGACCTCGTGATCCACCTGCCTCAGCCTCCCAAAGTTCTGGGATTACAGGCAAGAGCCACCATACCCGGCCTCTTCTCTTCTTTTCAGCCCACACCAGAATCGCCCTTAATGCTCAATTCTTTTTTTTTTTTTGAGATGGAGTCTCACTCTGTTGCCCAAGCTGGAGTGCAGTGGCGCGATCTCGGCTCACTGCAAGCTCCGCCTCCCGGGTTCACGCCATTCTCCTGCCTCAGCCTCCCGAGTAGCTGGGACTGCAGGCACCCGCCACCACGCCTGGCTAATTTTTTGTATTTTTAGTAGAGACGGGGTTTCACCATGTTAGCCAGGATGGTCTCGATCCCCTGACCTCGTGATCCGCCTGCCTTGGCCTCCCAAAGTGCTGGGATTACAGGCGTGAGCCACCGCGCCCGGCCCTTAATGCTCAATTCTTGACAATGCAGGCTTTTCCCAGCATTTACTTCAAAACTCTTCCACCATCTAACCATTACTTAGTCTTAGGCATTTTGTTACAGCAGCACAAAATGGACCAAAACAGTCACCTTCCATGTTAGTTTCCAACCAGCCTTCAGCTGGATTTGAGAAGAATCATGGGACTCAGGGAGGGGAGGAAGAGAGTGTGTGAGTCACAGGTCTCCCAGATTCCCTTAGTGTTAGAGTGTAGTGGGAATGACATGACTGTTTGTAGATCTACCCTTGTCAAGGGGGATCAAATGAGCAGGGAGGTTCTTTACCGTCTTTAAAGATATTAAGTAGGCTGGGCACGATCTTGGCTCACTGCAATCTCTGCCTCCTGGGTTCAAGCGATTCTCCTGCCTCAGCCTCCCAAGTAGCTGGGATTAAAGGCGCCCGCCACCACGCCTGGCTAATTTTGTATTTTTAGTAGAGACGGGGTTTCACCATGTTGGCCAGGATGGTCTCGAACTCCTGACCTCAGGTGATCCGCCCGCCTTGGCCTCCCACATATTAAGTAATACCTATTTTTGACAGTCATGAGTATCATGTTTTTTTAAATGTGGTCACTTCTTTTTTCTCGTTGCCAGAGCCGTGTCCCAAATGCGAACATCCTCGTGCTTACTTCATGCAGCTTCAGACCCGCTCTGCAGATGAGCCGATGACCACCTTCTACAAGTGCTGCAATGCTCAGTGTGGACACCGCTGGAGGGATTAGGGCCAGGATGGCCCAGCTGCCCTAGTGTGTGCTTGCCTTGTCCCTCGGGGTAGATGCTTAGCTGGCAGTATGAGTCGTGTGTCCTGAGGGTCTCTGCTGGTGTGGTGGAAAGATCAACCTTTTGAGGTGAAGAGCCGGGGGTCAGGAAATATGGCCTATCTGCCAGGCAGGGTGGATGAGGTCATGAATGTCTGGGAGTTCTTCTGTGTGGGGAGGAGACAGAGACCCGTAACTAAATATGCTCTGTGTAAAGTCCTATTCTTTCATCTTCCACTTTATTGGCAGTTGACATTCCCTTACTCCCAATCAACACTCTTAAATATTTGTACTGTTTGTAAAACTTAGTACATGTCCCAAATATTTAACTGTTACTTGTAAACTTGTGTAATTTATTATTTATTTTAATCGAAATTCTGAATATTTCATTTAAATGAAAGTCACAATATTGCCTTCTCAGTGTTTTAAATAGCTTAAGAGGTAGAAAGCGAACCCCAAATCACAGTGATCCCAGAATAGACTACACACTTACATTTGAACAGGCTACGAAAATGTTAATCACCGGGATTTCAATTTCTTTCTTTATTCTTATTCATTTTTTTGAACCTCCCCTGATTTGCTTCCTAGGGTTGCTTTAAATGTATAAGATACTATTTATTTATTTATTTATTTACTTAAGACAGAGTCTTGCTCTGTCGCCCAGGCTGGAGTGCAGTGGTACGAATTCAGCTCACTGCAACCTCTGCCTTCCGGGTTCAGGGGATTCTCCTCTCTCAGCCTCCCAAGCAGCTGGGACTACAGGCATGCACCACCACACCTGGGTAATTTTGCATTTTTAGTAGAGATGGGGTTTCTCCATGTTGGTCAGGCTGGTCTCCAACTCCTGACCTCAGATAATCTGTCTGCCTCGGCCTCCTAAAGTGCTGGGATTACAGGCGTGAGCCACCGTGTCCTACCAATCTTTACATTTAATATGACTATTTTCTTATTGTTTGAACATGTTGATCAGTTCCTGATCACAATATGGGGCCTATCCTATATGGGTCCTAGAGGGGTTGGATTTTATTTTTTAACCTAAACAAAGACCCTAGGTTTGAAAGGGTGTACTGGGTCGGTTAGACTTACAGGCATTTTTTTTTTTTTAATACTTAGCCGTGCGTCTCTTGCGTTGTCACTCCTTTAGGAGTGCGTCTGTCTTCTAAGGGTTAGCTCTCCTAACTCTTTTAAATCCCCTCTAATTTGATTAATGATTGGGGGCAGCCTTCTGAACAATATTTCACAGGACGAATACCCAGTTTGTTTGGTGGGGGCGTACCTGACTTGGAGGAGGACCATGGGCGAGACCCGATCTTATTTTAGATGAGTTTCTTTCTTTTTTTTTTTTAATAGTTAAATATGGTTTACTAAATTTTGTTTTGGAAAATGTGATGGTTTTTTACAAAAAAGATGCAAGGTGACACCCATTTATCATTGAATCCCTTCCTTCCTTCATTTCTTTTCTTATCTTTCCCTCCCTCCCTCCTTTCCTCCCTCCCTCCTTTCTTTCTTTCCTTTCCTTTCCCTTTTCTTTTCTTTTCTTTTTTCTTTTCTCTCTTCTCTCTCTCCTCTCTAGATGAGTTTCTTGACAAAATTTTTTCAGCAGCTGTTTGAGTGTCTGGTTCATGCACTCTACTTGAGCTCTGTGGCCTGTAGGATGTACGCAATTTCCACTTTATTTTTAATAGTCGAGTTGAGTCCTGAACTCTTGCAGCCACAAATGTTGGTCCATTGTCTGATCTTAGAGGCAGTCGAAATCTGGGAGTAACGTCTCCTAACAACACCTGAGTCACTTCTAGTGCCTTCTCTGTCCAGATGGAGAAGGCCTCGACTTATCCTGAAAAGGTGCAAATGAACACCCACATGCACTGATAGCCCCCCTTTCAGGGCAGTTTGGCAAAGTCCATAAGCAGCTTTTCACAGGGCAAGGCTGGCTCATGTTTCCTGAACTCCCGGGGGCCAAGTAGGCCCTTGTTATGGATTGTTCTGAACACAAGTTAAACACTGTTTGTTTACAAATGGCCTGAGTAATAGCAGCGAGCCGTGGCACATAGAAATGATGCCTTAATAATGTCTTTAGTGCTGTTTTTTTTTTTTTTTTTTTTCCCCATGTGAGTTCCTTGGTGGAACTGTTTTACAAATCGGGGTCACCATTTCAGGTATGGCCTCCCATTGGAGAATTTTACTGTCCTCCTTCAATGTAGTTCTTATTTTTCTGGGCAAACCAAGCCCTTTTATTTGCAGGGGCGCTTGGGATCTCTGGGAGGGAATCTCCAGGAGGAGAGGCATAGCTGAGGCCTCCTCTTTAGAAGGTGGAGTTGTCACTGCAGCCTGCTTTGCCTTTTTGCCTTTCTGTTTTTTCTATTTTTTTTAGCCTTTAGTGTTCTTGCTTTTTGGTGCCTCTCGCAGGGCATCACGGCCACCTCTTTTGGGGCTCATACAGCATCTAAGAGCTGCAGAATTTCTTCCTTGTGCTTTTTATTTTTTCACTTTCAGTAGTTAAAAGGCTTTTTTTTTTTTTTTTAATAGCCTCATGAACATGCAAAGTGGCAGAAGCGTATTTGGAATCTTTGTAAATATTTGTCTTTTGGTCTTTTCCTAGCCAGAGAGTTCTTGTCAGAGCTATCAGCTCTGATTTCTAAGCAGAAGTTTCTGTAGGCAAAGACTGCACCTTTACCACTGAGTCCGAAGTCACCACTGCATACCCAGCTTGGTGGACTCCCTTTAGTATGAAATTGCTTCCATCAGTAGAATATTCAATGTCTGAGTCCCCGAGGGGCCGATCTGGTAAATCTCTCTGGCTTGAGAACACTTTATCTACCAAGTCCACACAGCAATGAAGGGGGCCTCTTGGCACTGACTTGATGAGGAGCAGTGTAGCTCGGTTTAGGGTATTCAGTCTCTAAAGTCAGTTTATTAGCTTTTTCCACGACTGCATTCACGCCCGCGTCCATGCCTTCTTGCAAAGCTAGCTTCTCTTCCTGTAAGCGCTGCTGCTAGTAAATTAGCCTTTCCTAAGCCTCTGATCAGCCTCCTGATCTTGGTTAATGTACACCTTGGTAGCCACTTTAATAAGCTGAGTAGCATTCATGCCTGCGGAGCTTCCAACGTCTGTAGTTTATGCCTGATATCTCCTTGGGCCTGCCTTACAAATGTCGTATTCACCATGTGCTGATTTTCAGCAGCCTCAGGGTTAAACGGAGTGTACAACCAAAATGCCTTACAAAGTCTATTATAAAACTGACTGGTGCTTTTATTTGCACCCTGGGGAACCTCTGAGATTTTGTGTGTATGTGTGTGTGTGTGTGTTTTTAGATGGAGTCTCGCTCCGTTGCCCAGGCTGGAGTGCAGCGGCGTGATCTCGGCTCACTGCAAGCCCTGCCTCCTGGGTTCAAGCCATTTTCCTGCCTCAGCCTCCTGAGTAGCTGGGACTACAGGTGCCCGCCACCACGCCCGGCTAATTTTTTTGTATTTTTTTAGTAGAGACGGGGTTTCACCGTGTTAGCCAGGATGGTCTCGATCTCCTGACCTTGCGATCCGCCCACCTCGGCCTCCCAAAGTGCTGGGACTACAGGTGCCCGCCACCACGCCCGGCTAATTTTTTTGTATTTTTTTAGTAGAGACGGGGTTTCACCGTGTTAGCCAGGATGGTCTCGATCTCCTGACCTTGCGATCCGCCCACCTCGGCCTCCCAAAGTGCTGGGATTACAGGTGTGAGCCACCGTGCCCGGCCTGTCCTCTGAGATTTTTTATATTGGTTGCCTTTCTCTTTTACCTTCCTTTAGCCTTTGCGGAAACGTTTCTTGGCACCTTTGTAGGGCAGCTGGGCTGCATCATTGGATCCTGGTGGGCGTCCTCTTGTCCTCTTAAGAGGCGTAAGTTTAACTTGGGCATGGCCAGGCCTGAGACGGCCTGCCTGACTTTTTGAGCCTTTCACTTTAACTTCCCAGAGCTCTGATTTCTCCCTCTCAGGTGAGACTGGGAGCGTGTATCTGTTTGAACTTGACTCCTTAGGTGCGGTTAGCCTTGGTAAAGGGGGGCAGATTGGAATATAGGGAGGGGTGGTCTCTATTCCCTCCTGTGGTTCTCGCAAACGGTTTTTCTCTTTCTTTTCTGAGAGTTTTCATTCGTCCCCATAGCTTCCAGGGCAGCTGATTTTTACTTTTGCTTTTGGCTCAGCGGTGCTACAAGCCTCTGTGACTTTCCCTTTAACTCTGTAGCTGCCAGCGCAGCTGACTTCTCTCTTGGCGTGAGCTGTGAGCGTTCTACAATAAACTGCTAGGCAGGGCTGCATTCACTTAGCCATGAGTCAATACCATTGCCTTTGGCTTCCCTATCTCCAGGGTCACATTCCCTTTAGGTGTAAAGGAAATTTGTGCCTGCAGTTTCTGGAGCAAGTCTCTCCTCAACAAGGGCACTGAAGAATTTGGCATAGATAGAAACTCATGCTGCACTTCTTGTCCTCCAATAACACATGTCCTGTATTTGGAAAAAGGTGTCATGTCTTCGGCCCTAGTAGCTCCCATGATAGCAGCATAGTTCTTTTTGTGGGTGCTAATTGGGTGAGTTACCACAGAGAAATCAGCACCAGTATTGACCAAAAGATCCATTAATTGGCCCCCTTCTTCCATAGAGACCACAGGCTCCCTTGGGGCCTAAAAAGATGGAGCCCAGTCTGTCTCAGTCCTCAAAATTCTCAGCCCCTGCTAAGCCAATCAGATCAGGATCTGCCTTTGAAGCACTATGACCAGCAACTGAATGCCACACTTGGGTGTTGGACCATTGACCATCATCTCCATCCGTTTCCTTTTGGGGACACTCATGTTTCCAGTGGCCCATTTGTCTGCACCTTGCACATTGGTTCCTGTCCAGCCGGGACCAGCTTCCTCTCCCTGTCTTGTCTGCCCTCTTCCTCGGCCTCTTCCTTGGCCACACCCTCTAGCAAATCCAGGGTTACTTTCTGCTAGTGTGTCAGCTATACGTTGAGCCATCTCTTTGTTTCTATTTTTGGTTTTTCTTTTTTCCTTTGGTTGGGCTGCCTGGGCCACTGATGCCCCGTAATATCCCTCTAGGCAGGGCTGTAGCCACTTGGGGAAAGTTTGTGCCACACTGAGCCAAGTGTCCATACAGGGAAACTGGTCTGGGTATCCTGGTTGTCCTCCAACTCCAGTGACCACCTTAAACACACGGCCAATTAATTCCCTGTCTATTGTAGCTTCAGAGGGTCACCCCACATTGAAAGCAGACCAATCTATTTCACTTAACTTTTGAGCATCCAGTTTCATCCCATAATCACCTCTAAATCCTTTTTTAAAGTTCTTTATCGTGCACTCCAAAGGAGTTGGTTTAGACACTTTCCCTCCCATTTCCTCCCTTGCGGCACACTCTCACTCACTTTCACTCTTGGGTCCACCAGACCTGGTCCTGGAGTTTCGGACGCTGCTTAGCCAGGAATGTGCCTTCCCCTCTCACAGCCTGCTGCGGCTGTAGAGCTGGTCTTATCTGCCATATGCAACGTCCTACGTCTGATTTCACCCGCACTCGCCTCGGAGCACACAGCCTGCCCTAAGGGATCTGTGCTTCCCCACGTCACTCCCTGCGTTGGCCTCTCCCGAGACCATCTCTTTCACACACTTTCACACACCTCCCTTGCCCCAGGACTCCTCATTGGATGAAACGAGCCTCTCTCGTGTCCCGGGTGAGCCTAGTTAGGCTCCTACATTCACACACATACACACGCCACTCCTACCCCAGGACTCCTTATTGGAGGAAACTAGCCTCTCTCATGTCCCGGGTAGGTTCACACACACCCACACACTCCCAGTTGCTGTCTGCAGATCCAGTGAACCACTTTCACTTTGTTAGTGGGGACGTGAGGTTCATCCAAATTGGCAGGCCACTCCTGCCGCCCCCAGCTGCTCTGGGTTGGATTAGTGGTTGGTCCCTGGGAGGTGATCAAGCTCGCATTCATCCCTGTGGGACAGGCTTTCCTGCCTTGGTCCCTTACTCCTTACCATGGTTCCCGAAGTGCTGGTATCATCCTACAGCCCCATCCCTGGTTCCGTTGTGCTGCCGGACAGGGCGCCGGGACGTGGGGAGAGCCAGCTTCCATCCGGGTGAAGCTCCCCCATGGTGCACCTTGGATGCCGGGTCTCCCCTGGCCCTGGGGCTCTAGTGCCGCAGGCAAAGGAGAGAGTAAATCTGTCATCTCCAATCCCGGATGAACCCCCAGAAATGTTTCGGGATTGATAAGGAATCAGAGAGACGATGGGGTTGAGGAGGATATTATTTAGGAGCACCAGCCCAGTCGGATTAACATCCAAAGGACTGAGCCCTGAGCAAAGAGTTACCTTTTAAGTATTTTGTGGGGTGGTGGGAGATGTGTGCAGGGAGAAGCATATTACAGAAGTGAGAAACAAAGGTAGTTATTTAATTAATTGAGACATGCATTACATCATTTCTCACTTTTCAAAGAAAAGCATGTTTTATCTGTCTAGTGACCTTGCAGCTGCACGGCTAGAGAAGCAGGGTCTTCACGATGCCTGGGAAAGGGAGAGAGATAAGGCTCACTAGCCACGGAAAAACAGGCAGTCAATTTTTAAAGGACTCCAGCTCTTTCTCTTTCTCAGGGGAACTGGGTTTTCTTACATACAACTGAGTTTCTGCTTACGCATTCTTTAATTTCTTTTAATTCCTGTTCCAACACAATCCCAGCTCACTGCAGCCTGGACCTCCTGGCTCAAGTGATCCTCCCACCTCAGCCTCCCGAGTGGCTGGAACTACAGGTGCGCACCATGCCCAGCTTGTTATTATTATTATTATTATTTTTGAGATGGAGTTTTGCTCTTGTTGCCCAGGGTGGAGTGCAATGGCATGATCTCGGCTCACTGCAACCTCTGCCTCCCGGGTTCAAGCTATTCTGCCTCAGCCTCCTGAGTAGCTGGGATTCCAGGCATGTGTTACCATGCCTGGCTTATTTTGTATGTTTAGTAGAGATGGGGTTTCTCCATACTGGTCAAGCGGGGCTTGAACTCCTGACTTCAAGTGATCCGCCCACCTCAGCCTCCCAAAGTGCTAGGGTTACAGGCATGAGCCACTGCGCCTGGCCTAATTTATATATATATATTTTTTGTAGAGACAGGGCTTTGCCATGTTGCCCAGGCTGGTAACTTCCATATGTTTTTTATAGGCAATTTTTTTAATTTTATACTTTTTATTTAATTTTTTTGAATTTAACCTCAGAATGTGATTATAGACAAAATTCAAAACATAATAATTGAGTTTAATTTTTGTAATGTGGGTCTATTACTGAGAAGAGTGGATGCCATTTTGCTTAATTGGGGTTCAAAGTTAGTGTTCCCTGTCATTGAAATCAATTGCAAATGTGCATGTGTGAATGCTGGTTACGTCCAGGAGAGCAAATGAAGTATACCATTGACACCACTGATAGAGTCAATAGATTCACCACTGATAATGGATTCAGATATTTCCCACAGAGTTCTTGCTGTTGAATAATGCAGTGAAGTCAGGCACAGTGGCTCACGCCTGTAATCCTAGCACTTTGAGGCTGAGGTTGGCGGATCACCTCAGGTCAGGGGTTCGAGACCAGCCTGGCCAACATGGCGAAACCTCATCTTTACTAAAAATACAAAAATTAGTCTGGGCGCAGTGGCTCATGCTGGGCATGGTGGCACAGCTTGTAATCCCAGCTATTCTGGAGGCTGAGGTAGGAGAATCACTGGAACCTGGAAGGCAGAGGTTGCAGTGAGCTGAGATCGCGTCATTGCACTCCAGCCTGGGCGACAGAGTGAGACTCCGTCTCAATAATGATAATAATAGTAATAACAATAATGATGATGGAGTGAAAACTATACACTTTAAGCACTTTATGTTTTCATAAGCTTTGTATATTTGTCCACCTAAGCTTTTTCCTGCCCCACACATGCTTTTACTGCCGCCAGTTTTAATACATATTTACACTTCCTTTTTGGCTGCATTAGTGTCTCATCTTTGGGAATATTCTTGCTGCAGTTGTTTTTTTTTTGAGGCAGGGTTTCACTGTCACCTAGGTTGGAGTAAAGTGGCGCAATAACGACTCATCACAACCTGAAATTGCCAGGCTCACGAGATCCTCCCACCTCAGCCTCCCAAGGAGCTGGGACTATAGGCGTGGGCCACCCTGCCCAGCTAAGGGAGGGTGAAGGGCTGAGCTTGCCTGAAGACCCTCCCGTGGGTGTGGCAGAGCCTGTGGTCTGAGGGAGGGGTCTAGCTGCAGGGCAGCGCACAGCTTCACAGTGGCCCAGGGAACCAGGGCAGGCAGGCCGGTGAGGCCCAGTGGTCATCTGGGCCAGGCCTTGATGCTGAGGCCATGGAACAGGTGAGGCTCTAAGAAGGGCCCAGAGTGACCATGGCTGGAGGCTATGTCCACAGACCCAGTGCAGGAGAGGGTGTCCTGGGCAGTGATGTCAGCCAGGCTCCCTAGCAGGACTGGGGGTGTCGGGGCAGCTCTTTCCCAGGTGGCAGACACTGGCTTCCCCTCTTGCTCTCACAACTGTCCTGTGACCTGGTGTTGTCTGAGCTGTGGTGAGGCCTCCCTGGTGACATAGAGGGGCACGGAGCATGTGGGTGGGGGTGTGTGCACCTGCCCTGACTTCCTGGTCCTGTGGTCAAGGATGGGGGAAGGCAGATCTGCCTGTAGCTCCACCCCATTTGTAAAGCACTGTGGTGCCTTCTGCTGGGGCATGTGCTCAGTGGTGCCTCGCAGGCACTGCCCTCGGGAAGTTCACAGGCTTGTGTAGAAGCTGATGGGAATGTGCCAAGAACAGAGGTGTCAGGAGCCAGGTATTGGGCAGGTCCTAGGTCTCTGAGCCTCAGTTTCCTTATCTGTAGGAGGGTGGTAACCCTGCCCTGCTCAGCTTACCAGGTGCAGCTGTGAGTTTTCAGTGCAGAGGAAAAGCAGAGACCTTCCCCTCAGATGGCCATACCCCCTTGTCGCTGTACCCAACACTCTAATGCTCCCCTAGGGGGTGTCCTGGGCTCCTCCTTTGTAGCTCTCAGGTGTCACATGTGGGTCTTGCCCTACCATCCCCTCTCCCTTTCTAGAAGTGAGGACTGCTGAGCTTGGAGCCACCCCACTCCCTGCTCTCAAGCCATCTGCTCCTGGGTTAGCCTGTGGCTGGCCTGGCCTGATTCTACACCGATGTGGGTGTTTCTCCACTGCTGGGGCAGTGGTTGTCCATCCTGGGGCCTGGGTCAGCTCTCAGCTGTGGCCGTTGTACCTGTGCTTCCCCAGGTCCTGGTGGTCACTCCAACCCTGCCCTCACATATCCCAAGAGCAGGCTGACTGTCTTCCCCATTCCCACCTTTCCGGTAACTGCTGCAAGAAGGGACAGACATTGCTGCAGAGAACTTGCCACGGTGTTTCATGTTGTGGCCAGTGGTGCCAGACTGCACGCTCCATTCTAGGGAGGGGTGAGTCTTCCCGATCATCAGTCTTAACAGGGGACTGTCCTGTGGGTACCTGGGTAGGCTGCAGGAGTGGGGTTAGAGTAGTGCCTACTGCCTGTTGAGAGTGTGTGAGTTCCTTAAGAGCATGCATGCTGGGCCAGGCATGGTGGCTCACGCCTGTAATCCCAGCACTGTGGGAGACTGAGGCGGGCGGATCATGAGGTCAGGAGTTCAAGACCAGCCTGACCAACATGGTGAAACCCTGTCTCTACTAAAAATACAAAAATTAGCTGGGAGTGGTGATGCGCACCTGTAATCCCAGCTACTCAGGAGGCTGAGGCAGGAGAATCACTGGAACCCAGGAGGCAGAGTTTGCAGTGAGCCGAGATTGTGCCACTGCACTCCAGCCTCTGTCTCAAAAAAAAAAAAACAACAACAACAAAAAAAAAAAACAAGGCGTGCATGCTGTAGTCTGGGTGTATGTCTGTTTTTGTTCTCCTTAACACTAGTCAGTCTTGTGTAACCAGGCTGGCCCTGCTTCCTGCTTAGAAGCTATTGGTGTATCATCTGGAGCTGCAAATAGGGTGATAGGGCATCAGTAGCCTTCCCACACTCAAGAGCTTCCTGACACCCAGCCCCTCATCTCCAGCCAGCCTCTGGCTACCCCAGGAATCTTGGGGCTCAGGCCTAACACTCCAGCATAGAGGGCTTTGCCCTTCTGGTGTACTCTCGCTGGGAGGCATCTTGGAACGGGTACAACAGAGCTCTGGAAGTGCTGTCTGTTGCATCGATACCCCGCTGCCACTTTTGTCCACCTTCCTGGGGCAGAATCCTGGGATGGGTCTTTATTTAAGAAGACAAAAGGGAGAGAGAATGCATAGAGGCTGGGCATGGTGGCTCACTCCTGTAATCCCAGGACTTTGGGAGGCCGAGGCTGGTGGATCACTTGAGGTCACGGGTTTGAGACCAGCCTGGCCAACACGGTGAAACTGTCTCTACTAAAAATACAAAAAAATTAACTGGGTGGCAGTGTGCACCTGTAATCCCAACTACTTGAGAGGCTGAGGCAGAAGAATCACCTGAACCCAGGAGTCGGAGGTTGCAGTGAGCCGAGATCACGCCACTGCACTCCAGCCTCCAGCCTGAGCAACAGAGGGAGACTCCGTCTCAAAAAAAAAAAAAAGAAAAAAGAGAGAGACAGAGAAGAAAAAAAGAGAGAGAGAAGAAAAAAAGAATGCATAGAGGCCAT
The DNA here is from genome assembly GCF_028858775.2 of Pan troglodytes. Lineage (NCBI taxonomy): Eukaryota > Metazoa > Chordata > Mammalia > Primates > Hominidae > Pan > Pan troglodytes. Next base: position 2,357,908 of record NC_072416.2, on the reverse strand, counting down.
CTGTGTGACCCTGGGCAAGTCATTTTCCCTGCTTCACTCCTTGGGACTCAGCCTGTGAATGGGGACGGTGCTTCTTCCTTACAGAGCTGTTGTGAGAGTTTTCATTGAAAATACACCCGTGGTGGTTGTAAGTAGTGACTAGTTCCCCCAGTCCTGACCCCCCCTGCAGAATGGGGCCTGGGCCCAGGGACAGGGCATGGGCTGGCAGAGGGTGCCCGTCCTAGAGAGGAGACTTCTTGGTGAACGTGGAGACCTGGCTAAGTCAGAGTCCAGATCAAAGTTTGAGGGTGCATCTGACACCCTGCAGCCATGAGTCTGCAGCTGGGTCAAGCGGCCTTTCTGAGCTTCAGTTCCTTATCAGTAAACCCTGGGCAGTGGTGCCCAGCATCTTTCACAGGACACCGTGTGAGTGCAGATGGAGACCCGCTGAGCACTCCGCTGGGGAGCAATTCATGGGGAGCACCCCTCCAGAGAGGGATGGCTCGCACAGGGCCCTCAGCCCAGCCCCTGACAGGCTGGACCTTGGAGAGTGAGGCCCTGAGGCGAGACATGGGCACCTGGCTCCTGGCCTGCACCTGCGTCTGCACCTGTGTCTGCTCGGGAGTCTCTGTCTCGGGGGATGGACGAGGTGAGGGCTGGGCACTAGTGTCTGTATGAGGTGTGTGGAGAACTAGGGCATGTTTGGGGGACTGGTTTGTGCTATGTTGAGACCCTAGGGAAAGGTTTGGCCAAACTGTGCTGGGGCATGTCCTCTAGGGTTCAGCCTGGACCTCAGTCTCTATTCTTGCTTCCTTTACCTCCCTATGTTCAGTCCCTGGACAGACCTTAGTCTCCCTTCCTTCACCCTCTTGACGCCTCTCTGGCTCTGACTTGCCCGTGTACCACGGGTCACAGCCCATCACTTCCCAGGCCTCTCAGTGCTTTCTTGGACAGATTCTGGGATCATTCACTGGTGACTGCCCTGCTAGGGTGTCAGCTGTCAGATCCCCCCCGCAACCCCCCAACTCAGCTCTGCCCTCAAGCACTCACTGTGGGCTCCCGACCGTCACTGTCTCCAGCGCCAAGGGCTGGAACCTCCATCTGCCTCACCAACAACATTCTCAGGATCGATTGCCACTGGTCTGCCCCAGAGCTGGGTCAGGGCTCCAGCCCCGGGCTCCTCTTCACCAGGTGAGCTTGGAGGGCCATGCCCACCTGGACAGGGATGAGAGTGAGGTCCCCAGGATGGCAGCAGATATGCCAGGGTAGTGTAGCAGCCCCGTGGTGCTGACACATGCCCTTTCCAGCAACCAGGCTCCTGGTGTCACACGTAAGTGCACCTTGCGGGGCAGTGAGTGCGCCGTTGTGCTGCCGCCCGAGGCAGTGCTCCTGCCGTCCGACAATTTCATCATCACTTTCCAAATGCGTGTCTGGGAGGGAGCAGGTCAGCCTGGTGGACCCGGAGTACCTGCCCCGGAGACATGGTGAGCAGCGGCTATAGGCCTGGGGCAGGGCCCTTTGGCAAGAACATCCTGGCTGCTTGGGGGCTGGGAGCAGGGCCCTGCAGCCTGTGACCCCTGAGGCCCAGCGAGTGTTCTCAGTCCCAGCCAAGTGAGATCCAGGGCTGGGGGCAGGCTTGGCCCCTGGGAGGGGAGGGCCCACGTGGTGACGGCAGGGGCAGGGTTTTGTAGAAAATAAAGATGCAGGGCTGCTAGTTGGGCAGGAGCTGGCACTTGAGTCATGTGAAATGCACTTCGGTCATACCAGGAAGGACTCCAGTAAGATGCTGGGAAGGACTCCCAGCAGCAGACTGTGAAGGAAAGGGGAAGCAAGATTTAGAAACCACCTAGTCTAGCTGCAGAGGCCAGAGGAAGTCATTGCTGTGCTGTCCCTCCCGAAGGTTTTCTGGACCAGTCTCCCAGTGAGCTGCCTGGTCTGAGAGGGCCTTGACCATGCTCCTTGGGCATCTTTCAGATCCCCGGTCTTGGATGTGCTGACTGACACACCCAGACCCATGGGGCTTCAGCCTTACGTAGACTCGCTCTGTTCCCGTGAAGCTGGACCCACTCTGACTTGCAGGGCAACATCAGCTCTAGCCACTGCATCCTGACCTGGAGCATCGGTCCTGCCTTGGAGCCGAGGACCACACTTCTCAGCTATGACCTATGGCCTTCGAGAGGCAGGAGGAGGCCTGGGAGGTAACGCTTTGGCTGGCTTCCCCTGGGGGCCTCCCTCCTGGGAGCAGCAGTCCAGGGCAGGCTCCCCACTCTACATAAGGAGAGGTCACCTTGGAGCGAAGAGGAGGGGAGGAGCTAGAGCCAGATGTGTGTGTGCACACATGCTGACATGCACATGTGTGTGCCTCGTGTGTGTATGTGAGTAGGGTGAGTGCGCCTGTGTTTATGTGTATGCACATGTAAGTGTGCCCGTGTTTGTGTTTGTACATGAGTGTGTGCCTCGTGGTTGTGTACGTGAGTGCACTTGGGCATGCCTACAGGTATGAGTGTGTGTGTGAGTGTGGTGAGTTGCTTCTGTGCACACACTTGTGTTTATGATTGTGATGCAAGTGTGATGAGTGTGAAAGTGCTCCTGTAGACACGTTTGCCTGTGTGTGCATACGTGTATTTGTGGGCAAACGCAGCTGTGTCTGCGTGTGAGTGTGAGTGTGCCTTCTCTCCGTGTGTGTGCACGTGAACGTGCTGAGTGTGGCTGTGTGAACACAGATGTGTTCCTGTGTGTGTTATGTGAGCGTGTGCATGTGTGTATTCTCGAGGGGGACCCAGCCCCACCTTCAGCACCTGCTAACTGTCGCCACCCCCACAGTGGGCCCAGCACAGGGATCACATCGTCGGGGTGACCTGGCTCATACTTGGAGCCTTTGAGCTGGACCCTGGCTGTATCCATGAGGCCGGGCTGCGTGTCCAGATGGCCATGCTGGAGGATGACCGGGCACAGGAGCGTTACACAGGCCAGTGGAGCGAGTGTAGCCAGCCCGTGTGCTTCCAGGCTCCCCAGAGACAAGGTGGCCGCTGCTATGGCTGCTGCACTTCCAGAGTCTGGGCTGGGCATCCTCTCCCCTGATCACCTCACCCCTGCACCCTTTCAGCCTCCTGGAAGCCCCTCCCTGAGGCAGCCATGCCCCACTTTGACCCCCTTCCTCTGAAGCTCTGAGGTCTGCAGGGAGGAAACAAACACCTGCCAACTCTGGGGCTTCCTGGGAACCCATAGTCAGTGGCTCCTGTTAGCAGTGAGGGTGGCAGGGCTGCACACCAGGGCTGGTGCTCCTGCCTGGAGGCTGGACATGACCTCAGTGTCCTTAGTGAGGGCTGGGCTGACCCTTGCGCACTGCAGTGCTGAGACGGCCCAGGGACCTTATGACCCACCGTGTGGCAGATGGGAAGAGTGAGGCCCAGGAGTGTGGCTCACACAAGGTCCTTCAGCAGGTGACAACTGTGTGGCAGATGGGAAGAGTGAGGCCCAGGAGTGTGGCTCACACAAGGTCCTTCAGCAGGTGACACAAACCTCCAAGGCCCATCACAAACCTTCCACTTTGGCCCAGGGCACTAAAGGGCGCACCTTTGCCAGGTGGGTTTTGGGGGAGCCTCCTGGCACTGAGGCTGCTCACAGCCCTGGGCCCTTCCTGCCCACGGGCCCTCTGATCCCACCCTGGGGGTGGCCAGGCAACACCCTTGTTGCCGTATCCATCTTTCTCCTGCTGACTGGCCCGACCTACCTCCTGTTCAAGCTGTCGCCCAGGTAGGTAGCTGATGTGTGTGTGTGTGTGTGTACATGTGTGAGTGGGCAAGAGTGTACATGTTAGTGTATGTGTGCAGATGTGTGACTGTGTGCAGGTGTGAGTGTGTGCATGTGTGACTGTGTGCATGTGTGACTGAGTGCCGGTGTGAGTGTGTGGTGGGTGAGTGTATGTGTGCAGATGTGTGACTGTGCAGGTGTGAGTGTGTGGTGGGTGAGTGTATGTGTGCAGATGTGTGACTGTGTGCATGTGTGAGTGTGTGGTGGGTGAGTGTATGTGTGCAGATGTGTGTGTGCAGGTGTGAGTGTGTGGTGGGTGAGTGTATGTGTGCAGATGTGTGTCTGTGCATGTGTGAGTGTGTGGTGGGTGAGTGTATGTGTGCAGATGTGTGACTGTGTGCATGTGTGAGTGTGTGGTGGGTGAGTGTATGTGTGCAGATGTGTGACTGTGTGCATGTGTGAGTGTGTGGTGGGTGAGTGTATGTGTGCAGATGTGTGACTGTGCATGTGTGAGTGTGTGGTGGGTGAGTGTATGTGTGCAGATGTGTGACTGTGTGCAGGTGTGTGTGCAGATGTGTGACTGTGTGCATATGTGAGTGGGTAAGAGTGTACATGTTAGTGTATGTGTGCAGATGTGTGACTGTGTGCAGGTGTGAGTGTGTGGTGGGAGAGTGTATGTGTGCAGATGTGTCACTGTGTGCCTGTGTGTGTGGTGGGTGAGTGTATGTGTGCAGATGTGTGACTGTGTGCAGGTGTGAGTGTGTGGTGGGTGAGTGTATGTGTGCAGATGTGTCACTGTGTGCCTGTGTGAGTGTGTGGTGGGTGAGTGTATGTGTGCAGATGTGTGACTGTGTGCAGGTGTGAGTGTGGTGGGTGAGTGTATGTGTGCAGATGTGTGTGTGCAGGTGTGTGTGGTGGGTGAGTGTATGTGTGCAGATGTGTGACTGTGTGCAGGTGTGAGTGTGTGGTGGGTGAGTGTATGTGTGCAGATGTGTCACTGTGTGCCTGTGTGAGTGTGTGGTGGGTGAGTGTATGTGTGCAGATGTGTGACTGTGTGCAGGTGTGAGTGTGTGGTGGGTGAGTGTATGTGTGCAGATGTGTCACTGTGTGCCTGTGTGTGTGGTGGGTGAGTGTATGTGTGCAGATGTGTGACTGTGTGCAGGTGTGAGTGTGTGGTGGGTGAGTGTATGTGTGCAGATGTGTGACTGTGTGCAGGTGTGAGTGTGTGGTGGGTGAGTGTATGTGTGCAGATGTGTGACTGTGTGCAGGTGTGTGTGGTGGGTGAGTGTATGTGTGCAGATGTGTGACTGTGTGCAGGTGTGTGTGGTGGGTGAGTGTATGTGTGCAGATGTGTGACTGTGTGCATGTGTGAGTGTGTGGTGCGTGGGCTGTCAAGGGCCACCCTTGTCTGGTTCCTCCCCTCCCCTCTCCACTGCCTGGTCCTGGATGGGGTGGGCTTTTCCAGTCTCCACTCTGGGCCAGTAGAGAGTTGTCGAGTTGCCAGGGGAGAGCAGGGAAGGGGGATCTGAGGCAGAGGCTGAAGATAAGGGCAGCTTGGTCCCGACCAGACCCAGAGTCACCGAGATCAAGAGCCCGGGGTCCTAGTCTCCTGCCTCTGGAGGAGCTTGGTTTGTTCATTTGTTCACATGTTCTACGAAAGGACAGTTGGGGCATCTGGTGTGTTCAGGACCCTGTTCTCACCCTGGCAGATGCCTTAGAGAACAAGATGGACAAGGACCCTCCTTAAATAAACCATCACGCCTCATGCACCACATGTCAGGTTACAAGAGGGAGTGCAGGGGCCATGTCAGGCCGCGGATGTGAGGAAGAGGGTGTGGGGAGAGGGGTGTTGGGTGGGGCTAAGTGGGAGGGTGCTTGGCTTCTCCTTGGAGCAAAGGAAAGTGTGAAACTGTGTAACATGACCTAGTTTATGTTTTGAGGAATGGATTGCTGGGAAAAGGGGACATGGGGGACCTGCTGGGGGCCAGTGGGGTGCTCACAGGGAGATGATTTTGCATGAGCCAGTGAAAGAAGTGGAGATAGAGCAAGGTGGAGGGAATTGCAGGGTCTTAGGGGGAGAAATAGAGGGGACGTGTGGCTGGATGAGATATGAGCGGTGACCCCTGAGGTGGGGAAATGGGGCACAGCCTTGCGGGGAGGTTGGCGAGGTCTATTTGCACCTGTTGGGTTGGAGCCCCAGGTGACATCCTTGTGGGAGGGTCACTGGATCCTTGGCAGCAAGTCAGGTGCTCAGGGAGACACTGGGTGGGGTGGGAGCCACAGACGTGCTGATGGCAGACACAGAGTTCCTGGAGGCGCGGCTCCCTCTGCGGGCTGAGGATCTAGCTGATAACTCCCCGTTTTGAACCCTCCTTTGCAGCTCACGCTGTAAAGGACGCGCACCTCAGTATAAATCAGTTCTATGCGGCCGTTAGGCAAGGAGGCCCACTTGGGTCCTGCCCTGAGAGTGGGTTGGGATGTGATGAGATGGGAGAGAGGCAGTGGCAGGGACGAGGTGGGCGGGCCTCCTGCTGATGGAAGGAAGCTCAGCCTCTGCAGTGACCTCAGGCCACCTCGGTCCCCATAGGCCTCTGACTGGCCTCTCCTGGCCTCAGGGTGAAGAGAACCTTCTACTAGAATGTGCCCTCTCCAGCGGTGTTCTTCTAGCCCCTCTACGGTGTGCACAATGGGAACTTCCAGGTGTGTGCAGAGGCCATGGCAGGGCGTCGGGGGCAGGTGTTGCCCAGAGCTCTGGCCTGCCCGAGATGTTGGCTTTCAGGAGGGTTGGCGGCCAGTATGGGAAACTTGTTAGTGCTTGGAGCCTTTTCTGTATATTCAGTGTATTTCAATTTATACGCTGTGTCTCACGTGGGGAAAAACTAGCTTTATTCTCCATTACTGATTTCTTTTTGTTCTCATGTCTCAAGTTCCACTGTTGACGGAAAAATGTAAGTTTCTCATGACCTATCTCTGTCCCCTCTGGTTTGCGGCTGTCTGCACCCACCATGTGCCTCACCTCCTCCTTCTGCGAAGGTGTCTGTCCTGTGGCCGTGGGGAAGGGTCTGTGGTGTGTGCACTGCCCTTGGGGCTCTCACTGCCTCTGGGCTCCTGCTCTGCCCTGTCCCCTGGTCCCTACGGATCGCAGGCTGGCACCACAGCTGAGGAGTGGGCTCTGCACTTCCCCCCCTTCCCCCCATGTTGGGCCCCCACAGCCCAGGAACCAGTGAGCAACTTGGGGGTTGCGTCAGCCCCTACCCTCCCTGCTGGGCTGGCGGTTCATGCCCCTGGGTGGGAGGATGGGGAGAGGGAGGGCTCCATTGAATAGTCTCTGGTTTTCCCCCTCTGACTCCTCACTTTGGGCAAAGGACAAGAAGCAGTGAGGGCCCCTCCCTGGGTTCTGGGCCAAGCTGACCCCTCTTCTCCAGGATCTTCCCTCCCTGTGCCCTAGGGCGTCCCTGGGCCCTGTGCGGCAAGGATGTCCCTTCCACACCGGGGCTCCAACTTACTATGCAGAAAAATCCTTTTTTCTCTCAATGAGGAGCCTAGTTTTCAAGATTTTTGTCCAAATGTTCAATTTAAAGCATAAACCGGGCACCTGGCTCTTGGCAGGGTCTCCCCCTTTCCCCAAGGTGGTAGGTGTGACCGCCACGAGCCTGGGCAGCCGAGTACAAGGCTGAGCAGGACACAGATTGTGACTGTCCCCTGGACTGTCATCCTGTTGCAGGCACCAGCCCTTCCCTAGAGAACGAGGGCACCTGCCAGGGGGTATTTAGACCGTCGGGTGGGGATCTGGTGCCATAGGTTGGTCTCCAGGGAGCAGTGCAGTGACAGAGGGTGTGGTGTGTGTTTAGGGAGCAGTGCGGTGACAGAGGGTGTGTTGTGTGTTTAGGGAGCAGTGCGGTGACGGAGGGTGTGTTGTGTGTTTAGGGAGCAGTGCGGTGACGGAGGGTGTGTTGTGTGTTTAGGGAGCAGTGTGGTGACGGAGGGTGTGTTGTGTGTTTAGGGAGCAGTGCGGTGACGGAGGGTGTGTTGTGTGTTTAGGGAGCAGTGCGGTGACGGAGGGTGTGGTGTGTGTTTAGGGAGCAGTGCGGTGACGGAGGGTGTGTTGTGTGTTTAGGGAGCAGTGTGGTGACGGAGGGTGTGTTGTGTGTTTAGGGAGCAGTGCGGTGACGGAGGGTGTGTTGTGTGTTTAGGGAGCAGTGTGGTGACGGAGGGTGTGTTGTGTGTTTAGGGAGCAGTGCGGTGACGGAGGGTGTGGTGTGTGTTGTGCATGGGATGGAGGTTCCTGGTCTCACCAAGGGAACAGCTTCCTTTTGGAGGCGGGGCCTCCTGTGGCCCCATATAAGGATCCAGGTCTGCTAGCCTTAGCCCAGTGCTTCGAAAGTCACCAGTCCTGACAGCGACTCGTGTGTGTGTGTGTGTGTGTGTGTGTGTGTGTGTGTGTGTGTTGGGAATGCCCAGTCTCTGTAGCTGCTGAAAGGCCTTGAGGCACATGCTGTCAGGAGTTGGCTCTGTCCTGGGCAGATATCACCATCTGTACCTTGGTTCAGGCTGCCGTGAGCACCAGGCCCTGTGCTGGGGGAGTGGTGAGGAGCCTGAAGGGACTCAGGGTCCCATGATGAGGCTGGGCTGGCACATGGAGGAAAGACAGAATGTCCAAGACACAGGTGCTGCTTGGCCTCTGGGTGTGGACTTCAGAAGGGCTTCCTGGAGGAGGAGGGAGGCTGGGCTTGCCCGAAAGGAGGCAGCTGCTCCCAGGATGAGTTCTGAACATGCTACCTGAGCCCCTCCCTCCTCCTGCACTCTGTTCCAGACTCGGATGGGGGCCCACAGGGCTGGTGTGCTGCTGAGCCAGGACTGTGCTGGCACCCGACGAGGAGCCTTGGAGCCCTGCGTCCAGGAGGCCACTGCACTGTTCACCTGTGGCCCAGCGGGTCCTTGGAAATCTGTGGGCCTGGAAGAGGAGCAGGAAGGCACTGGGACCTGAGCCCAGAGCATGTGCTGCCAGCAGGGTGTACGGAGTGGAGGGCACAGCCCCTTGCCTATCTGCCACAGGAGGACTGGGCCCCCACGTCCCCCACCGGGGCATGTTACTCCCTTCCGTCCTTAGCAAGGCTCAGTCCTGGATGTTCCAGGTCCCTGACTTGCCAGATGAATCATGTCCATTTTGGGAAAATGGACTTAAGTCTCCGGAGCCCTTGTCTGGGACTGAACCTCCTGAGAATGGGCCCCTAGCAGTGGTCGGAGGTCCTGTCTGGATGGAGGCTCAGGGGCAGCTTCAGGGAGGAAGGATCCCTCCGCTCAGTGCCTGTGGGGAGCAGCCTCTACCCTCAGCATCTGCCCACAGGTTCTTCCTTCTGCTGTCCCTTTTCTTTATCCCCGGCCTCTCTGAGAAGAGGGGTGTGGTCTCTCAGCTGTTCCACCATCATCCCCTTAAAGGGCCAGCCTGGGCCCAGTGGACACAGGTAAGGCACCATGACCACCTGGTGTGACCTCTCTGTGCCTTCCTGAGGCACCTTTCTAGAGAGTAAAAGGGGCTTCATGGCTGTTCCAAAGTGCTGATGGCTGGGAAGAGGGGCCAGAGGAGGAGTGAGGGTTGAGGTTTGGCCAGCCCTAGGCTTTCTGGGCTCTAGGGATAGCGTGGTGGATGCTCAATGACAGTTTCGGGGACAGCAGTGTGGAGGCTCAGGGGCAGCTCCGGGGACAGCAGGGTGGAGGCTCAGGGGCAGCTCTGGGCTGAGGTCAGGGTGGAGGCTCAGGGGCAGCTCCGGGGACAGCAGGGTGGAGGCTCAGGGGCAGCTCTGGGGACAGCAGGGTGGAGGCTCAGGGGCAGCTCTGGGGACAGCAGGGTGGAGGCTCAGGGGCAGCTCTGGGCTGAGGTCAGGGTGGAGGCTCAGGGGCAGCTCCGGGGACAGCAGGGTGGAGGCTCAGGGGCAGCTCCGGGGACAGCAGGGTGGAGGTTCAGGGGCAGCTCCGGGGACAGCAGGGTGGAGGCTCAGGGGCAGCTCCGGGGACAGCAGGGTGGAGGCTCAGGGGCAGCTCCGGGGACAGCAGGGTGGAGGCTCAGGGGCAGCTCTGGGGACAGCAGGGTGGAGGCTCAGGGGCAGCTCCGGGGACAGCAGGGTGGAGGTTCAGGGGCAGCTCTGGGCTGAGGTCAGGGTGGAGGCTCAGGGGCAGCTCCGGGGACAGCAGGGTGGAGGCTCAGGGGCAGCTCCGGGGACAGCAGGGTGGAGGCTCAGGGGCAGCTCCGGGGACAGCAGGGTGGAGGCTCAGGGGCAGCTCCGGGGACAGCAGGGTGGAGGCTCAGGGGCAGCTCCGGGGACAGCAGGGTGGAGGTTCAAGGGCAGCTCTGGGCTGAGGTCAGGGTGGAGGCTCAGGGGCAGCTCCGGGGACAGCAGGGTGGAGGCTCAGGGGCAGCTCCGGGGACAGCAGGGTGGAGGCTCAGGGGCAGCTCTGGGGACAGCAGGGTGGAGGCTCAGGGGCAGCTCTGGGGACAGCAGGGTGGAGGCTCAGGGGCAGCTCTGGGGACAGCAGGGTGGAGGCTCAGGGGCAGCTCTGGGCTGAGGTCAGGGTGGAGGCTCAGGGGCAGCTCTGGGGACAGCAGGGTGGAGGCTCAGGGGCAGCTCCGGGGACAGCAGGGTGGAGGCTCAGGGGCAGCTCCGGGGACAGCAGGGTGGAGGCTCAGGGGCAGCTCTGGGCTGAGGTCAGGGTGGAGGCTCAGGGGCAGCTCCGGGGACAGCAGGGTGGAGGCTCAGGGGCAGCTCTGGGGACAGCAGGGTGGAGGCTCAGGGGCAGCTCTGGGCTGAGGTCAGGGTGGAGGCTCAGGGGCAGCTCCGGGGACAGCAGGGTGGGGGCTCAGGGGCAGCTCCGGGGACAGCAGGGTGGAGGTTCAGGGGCAGCTCCGGGGACAGCAGGGTGGAGGCTCAGGGGCAGCTCTGGGCTGAGGTCAGGGTGGAGGCTCAGGGGCAGCTCCGGGGACAGCAGGGTGGAGGCTCAGGGGCAGCTCTGGGGACAGCAGGGTGGAGGCTCAGGGGCAGCTCTGGGCTGAGGTCAGGTTGGAGGCTCAGGGGCAGCTCCGGGGACAGCAGGGTGGACGCTCAGGGAACAAGGAAAACTTTTAAGTAGAGCAGAACCTGAATAGATGAGACATTTCTTTCTTTTGGTAGAAAATGATTTACCATCACTGTCTAGTTAATTGTAGACTAGGTAATTTTAACTTTGTGATTTATTGCCGGAGACATTTTCTTCTGTACTGTAAAGTGTGTGTCAAAAAAAAATAGTGATTTTGGAGGATTAGGGGAGTTTGATAAATTGCCTGAAATTCTGGCAGTATGAACTGCATATTAATTTCTCTCTTTCAAGAACATGTTTATTTATTAATTCCTTACGAAAACTCCCTAAACTTTGGAACAGCTCTCAATTGCCTGTATTCTTTTTTTTCTTATTATGGTACTCTTCTAGAGATTTGGCTTGCATCTATGAATAAGCCAGGACATCTTCAGAAATTGTCTGATTAAAAACACCACCAATGGAGTTTCATTAAATTTGTATTGCTCTGACTAGTGAAACACACACATCTATGTTGCTGAGGATATTTTACTGCAGTTTGAGTTGTAATAATAGCTCTGTTTAAGATCCGTCAGTCACTTGAATCTTCTCTAAGGCTTTGTATGTTAGAAGTTAATTTGCTTTCTTACAAGGCCACATTCTATCTTGTAACTAAACAACTGAATTTTATGTCTTAGCGTAGATGGTTTATTACTTTCTGGTTTTTCTTTAGTAAGATTCCTATAAACACACTAGTATTTTTCTCTGAGTTTAAAATTCAACACATGCCTACTGATATGGTTAGGCTTTGTATCCCCACCTGAATCTCATCTTGAATTGTAATCCCCATAGCCCCCATAATCCCCACAGGTCAAGGGAGAGACCAGGTGCAGGTAATTGAATCATGGGGGCAGTTTCCCCTGTGCTGTTCTTGTGATAGTGAGTTCTCACGAGATTTGATGGTTTTATAAGGGATTCTTTCCCCTTTGCTCGGCACTTCTTCATGCTGCCTTGCGAAGAAGCTGGCTTGCTTCCTCTTTGTCTTCAGCCATGATTGTAGATTTCCTGAGGCCTCCCAAGCTGTGCTGAACTGTGAGCCAATTAAACTTCTTTCCTTTATAAATTACCCAGTCTTGGGCAGTTCTTTATAGCAGTATGAAAACAGACAAATACACCTACTATGTAAAACTTAAAATACAAAAAAACAAAACACTATCTCACTAACATAGGAGCTAATATTTTGGTGTACTTTGTTTAGTATTTTATATTAAAAATATGTACATATATTTATATATAATTAAGAACATGTATGTACAATCGTGCATACATCATGTACATACATCTACTTAAGAAAATAGCTATGTAATATACCATTACTCAACTAGATTATAATTTTTTCTCCATTTCTTTATTGTAATTTATCATTTTCTACTTTTTTGTTTTCTCATTTTTATTGCATAATATTTAATTATGCAAAAAATACATTAAATACGTTGAAAATATATAGTGTAGCTATAAGAATAAAGAACGATGGTAAAACAAATGCTAATACCCTGACTTAAAGAATATGATACTATTTTTTTCCAATTGAAATCCCCTCAACTACTCAGAATTACTGCTATCCCTTTTATCCTTTCATTAATTTTCTTCTAGTTTTCTCACATGTGAATCTATTTCTAAATACATTTCTTTATTTTGCAAGTTTTTGGACTTCATATAAATGTAACCATATTGTATATATTCTTCTTTAGCTTCTTACTTTTTCACTAAACAATATGTTTTGCTGATACTTACATTCATATGTACAGTAATAGTTGATTTATTTTAATGGCTATATATTATTCCATTGTTAGAATACACCAGGATTTATTTCTACTTATTTTTTTTTGCTGGAAAATTGGGTGTCTTTTTTATTTTTTGATATAACAAACAATGTTGTAATCATTTTGTATTTACTTCCTAGTCCACTCCTGTAAGTTTCTCTTGAGTACATACTAGCAATGAAGATGCTGAGTCACTGCATATACATACTCACAACTGTATTCTATAATGCAGTATTCTATAAAGTAGCTGTATCAGTTTATACTTTAACCAGTAATGGACAAGATTTTCTGTTACTTCCCATCTTTGTTAATTATTACTTTTAGACTCTAACTTTTATCAGGCTCATGGATGTAAAAAGCGTCTCAGGGTGGTTTTAATTTGCATTTATCTGCTCGTATATGAAGATGAGCTTCTTTTCATATAATTATGAGTCATTATTTTTGTTTTGCCTTCTTTTGTTTATGCATTTTGCTTGTTCTATGTTTTATTTTTCCTGTTGATTTTTGGGAGTTCATATATATTCTAAATGTATATTTATTCACTCATATATATGTTGCAAATATTACAGTTTATGATTTGTCACCTTATGATATCATCCAAATAGAGAAGCTTTATATTTTGATATAGTCATATGTTCATTTTTCCTCCTTAATGTTTGTTTTTCTTGGTTCTATGACCTACCAAAAGTAACAAAAATTCTCATTTATTTTTAATTAAATGTTTTAAGTATTTTCCTGGAATTCACCTTGAATTGATTTCTATTGGAGATAGGTATCCAATCTAATTTGCCTCATATGGATAACCACTTGTTCTATTACTGCTGTAACAAATTTCTACAAACTAAGTGACCTAAAATAACACAAACTTGTCATCTTACAGTGTACACAAGTCAGAAATCAGGCATGAATTTTAGTGAACTAAAATCAAGTTGTCGACAGGCATGTTTCTTTATGGCGGCTAGGGTAGAATCCATATCCTGGCCTTTTCTATCTTCTAGAGAACATCAGCATTCCTTTTCTCATTTCCTCTCCTCTCTCTTTTTAAAGCTGGCAATGTCACATTTCTCTGACCATTCTTTCATTGTCACATCTCTCTCTGGACTCAGCTAAGAAAGGTTCTCCATTTTTAAGAACTCATGTGATTAGACTGGGCCCATCTGGATAACCCAGGAAGATCTCTCCATCTCGGTTTGCATCCTTAATCACATCTGATAAGCCTTTATTGTATTCAGTGTAACATATTCACAGGTTCCAGGGTTAGGCATGGGCATCTTTGAGGGCCATTATTCTCCCTACCACATTATTTGCCTAGCATCTTTCATTACATTGTCCATCTATTTACTTACTGATTTCTAATGACATCCAAATCAGTTACAACATTTTATGTAAGCATTGTTTTTATTTTTATGTTATTCCACTAGTCTATTTTTCTACTCATGAATTATGGTACATGAGTTTATTTTTGCAACTTTAAGCTCAATAACATGTTTTAAGATTTCCTCAACTTTCTTTTTCCACTTCTTCAGAAGTTGACTCTTTTGGCCCTTTGGTCTTCTATACACGTTTTAGAAATGCTTTGTTGAGGACTAGGAGGAATGCTAAGATTTTGATAGGAATTTCATTGAATTTTGAGTATATTGGCATGCTACAATGGTTAGTGTTTTATACATGAAAATAATATATCCCTTCCTCTTTTCCTAGTATCATGAGATGTTTGTTAGGCAGACATGAATATTGAGTTGTATCAAATGTGTTTTTCTGCATTATTGTGGTGGTGATGTGATTTAGCTCCTTTAATTAGTTAATGTAATGAATTACATTTGTAGATTGCTCTAACTATTGAAACAAGCTTGAATTTCTGGAATAAGCCCAATGTGATATTTATTCAACAAATATTCATTGAGTATACCTAGTATGTAACATGCTTTAAGAATACACCAGTGAACCAAACAGAAATATCTGACATTACAGAACTTAACACTCCAGTATTTGGAGACAGACGATAAAAAAGTGAACATGTATATTTACAGTTTGTCAAGGAATGATAAATGAAGACTCTTAAAGTAGATGGGGAATTGGGAGTGAAGTCTGTAATTTAAATAGGGTGGGCAGAAAAGCTTCACAGAGAATGGGACATTTAAGAATAGACTTGAAGGACAGGCAAGAGCAATCTCTATGTTTATATGGGAGAAAAGGCTCCAGGCAGATGCAGTAACAATGGCAAATATCCTGAAGTAGGATCATCCTGGAGTTTTTGTGGAGCAGCAAGGAGGCTGGTGTGACTGCCACAGAATCACCCAAGGGAAGATGAGAAGATCAGACCAGACCAGCACTTGGGCATCTAATGGGAAAAGTTTCTCAAGCCATCATAAAAATTTCACTTTTACTATAAATACTACGAGAAACCATGGGATGTTTTACAGTAAGAAAGGTGGCATAATATGTTACATGTTTTAAACAAACTCTATAGCTTCTGAGTTGAAATAGATTGTAGGGGCTCATGGCAGAAGCAGAGGGAACATTTAGGAGACTACTGTAAAGAATATCATGAAAAGAACAAACAACGCTATGTAACATGCTTAAATGGACTGAAGAAGATGTATAAAATCAAAATGATGTTACCTTCACACCTTGAATCAGTACGATAAACCCCCCTCCCCAATCACAAAAGAAAAACTAAACACAAAAACCAGGCTTTGGTTGCTCAGACAATTTTACAGGTGAGTTCTAGCAAACAGGCAAAGAACGTTTAATTGCACTGTTACAGAAATTCTTCTGGAGACAAGAAAATAAGACACATCACCCAACCAATTTCATGATAACAATGTCAATGTATAATAACAGAAAAAGTGGATCTCCAAAGAAATAAATTTATTTGGAAATAAACAAGGATTATAATCTGAGATATTTGTGCTATGATCAATCATAGGTGCATCCCAAGAGGCTGAGGTAAGGAAAATATGTAAAGACAAAAAGAAGTCTATGCAAGCTGTTTTGAAACAAACATCATTGGTCACAGGGCCTGATGCAGAAGCTGGTGTTAACTTACTGGCAGAAACAGCCATTGCTAGGCAAGTGTTCTTGTGAGGGTGGCTTATCTGAAATGCTGCAGTCTTGAGGAATTTTTTATGATAGGTCCTATTATAGAGACACCTACAGGATGAGCTGGACAAACAGAGTGTGCTGGGTGGGCAGAAATTTCTTGTGAGTTTATAGAAAGTCCTTGTGATAGTGCTTATCGTGGACACACACACAAGATCCCCTTTTTCATGACCCGGCTCCACTTTGCTTTGGGTCTGATGTAAGTGACTTTGCCTTGTCATTGGCAACTTTCACTGTAGTATAATCTGCACATTAAAGTTACCTAACAATAGTACAAAGAAAGGAAATTAAAGGTATATCTCTTTCAAAAATATAAACCCCCAAATTGTTAGGAAATTGTAGTGAGTATAAAAGATAATTCATTATAATAGACATCTCAAGCTTCACAGAATTCTGACCTTTGCTACACTCTCATCCACAATCTTTTCTCCTAGTAAATGGCAGCTCCTTCTGTTAAGTTGCTGAGGCTTCTTATTGCTTTTTTCTTCAAATAACAGTCAGAACTGAACAACTGTAATCATCCTAGTCCATACAATTGTTATATTTTCATTTAAAGAAGATCAATGTGTGATTTTTAAAATATATTTCTGGACAATTCTTTATATTTTAATAGTAGTCAGAATTTGATCAGGAAAACAGAAGACATCCTAAGTATTATAATGATAAAAGTTTAATATTAATTAGGGCCTTATGCTATTATTGGAAGAGCTTGGTGAATAGATATTAGAAAAGCAGCTAGACAAAATCAGAAGAGGTCTGTTTTATATCAGAGATCTTAGCCTGACAGTCTAGAGTGTGGGCACAGTACCCAAGCTTATAGGAATTTCTGAAAGGTCTGTAAATCTTATCCAGATGGACAGTGGGAGCTCATAAAGAATTCTGCAAGCCATCACATCTGTCACACCTGCTGTGTCGAATCCTTAAGCCTGCTTTATGTGAAGACCTCCTTCACTCCTCACTTCCAGCTCTCATGAGTTTCTTTCATAGGCAAACCCAAACCTGGAACAATGTGCCTGAAGACTTCGGGTGACACAGTACCCAGACTTAAATAGGAGGGGAGCCATGGTGGAAGTGGCCATCCAGCACAATTTTCTTGGTCTTTACTCATAGTTTTGATTCCTTAAAAAAATTAACCACATTAAAATATGTGTTTCATAATCTACATCTAATAATACAAATATTTAAAGTCTTTTCAAGTTTGAATACGCTACCCATGTTGCTGCTACCCCCATTTTGTGTGTGCGATTTTTGTGTGTGTGTTAGAAGCTCATGACCTTTGAAACCTGCTCTTATGAGCTTGCTTTGATGATTTATTTGTCCAGAGAGGATTTTTTTTCCTACCTAGCATTTTGGACTGCTATCAACCTGAGACCACTTTGAATTAAATTCTCAGCTTGCAAATTTGGAAGCCACACAGATTGTGTGAGTTCAGGCTGAAAGCTGTTTGAGAGCTGGATTCTGGCTATAAACTCCACAGGGAATATTTTCTCTCTCCACTCAGATCTGAGACCATAGGGAAATTTATTTGCTAGCTCTCTTTGAAGGTTTATTTTATTTATTTTTTTAATTTCTAGTACACGTGCTCACTGAAGGTGTAATACTTATGTGAGAATCTCAAAATCAGTTGTGTTCTTTGTATGACCCTGGTTTTGTTTCCTCCTGATCTCTCACTTTCAGTGTGTCTCAGTATGTCTGCTCAATATGCCATCTTAAATTTCAACTGAGGGTGGATCTTCTTCCCAGCTCACTCACATGGTTCTTAGCTAGATTCAGTTTCTCTCCATTTGTAGGACTGAGGACCTCAGTTCTTCACTTAGGGTTGGCTACAGGTAATCATCAATTTCTTGTAACAGGACTTACACTGGGCCACTGACAGCATGCCAGTTGGCTTCATTCAAATGAGAGGGCAAGAGAAAGAGAGAGAGGGAGAGGGCACAAGATGAAATTCACAGTATCTTATAATCTAATCTCAGAAGTGGCATCTCATTACTTTTGTTCTATTCTATTCAATAGAAACAAGTACCTGGGACCAGCTTATACTATAGGAAAGAGATTATATAAGGGTATAAATACCAAGAGGTAGAGATCATCAAGAGCCATTCTGGTGGCAGCCACAATATCTTATCCAGAATATTTCTTATTCAGGCCTTCAAATGTGCTGTCTTTTCTGGTCTAATGGAAATGAACCTTCCTTCCATACAATTTCTTCTCCTAAATTGTACTCTGGCTCTCTTATCACATACAAACGTCTATGTTAGGTATTTGTGTCTGTCTTGATTCTTGGTAGGCTTTTAAACTCTGTGAATGTTGGACTGTGATGTAGACATCATTTCACCGCACACTCTGTAACCACCAAACCTTAGCAGCTTATTCAGTAAGCACATACTTGGCTCTTAATGAGTATTGCTTAAATTGATGAATTGAATTAGTATTTTACCTTCTCTGTTGCTTAGCTAAGCAGAAGAATTTGTCATTTTTTTAATTTAGTGACTGGTTCTATTAAAAGTTACCTTTGTCTATATCATTTTGTTATACTAAAGCACAAATGTATAAGGTCAAAAAACATTCTCAAGATTTTGTTTAAACCACAGCCCTCAGTTGTGTATATTTATCTCTTGTTTTCATATGCAAGATTTCTCCTGAAATGGGCAACAATTACAAGAGTTTTTTTCCTCTTCTGAACTAAGAAAATAAATATTTAATTCACAAGTTTAGAAAAGTGAACCTGAAAAATCACAGGGCTAGGTGGGTTATGAGGCCCACTGGTACATGATAGTGTTGAATGTGGATTGGAATGAACTCCGTGGATTAGAATCTCAGACCATAGGCAAACATTTACTTGTTTTAGAAGGAGCACATTTGAGTCTGCAATAAGTATTACTATTTTTAAGTTGAAAATGTAATTGGTTTCTAATAATAACCATATTGGCTAGCATTATTTCAATCGTGTTTAATGTTTTCCAATGTCATTTCATGTCAGATATCTCTTTTGATTCTTAGTAACAATTTGGACTACAGCAAATGCTATTGTCCAAGTTTTCTAAAGAAGAATCTGAAGTGAAATGACATCAAGAGACCTATCAAGACCTGTATCCAGGAAAAGGTAAATCTGAGCTGAAATTGTAGCCCTTGTAAATTACCTACGTGACATACCAGATAGTGTTCATGATCCATTTAGTACTCTGTTCTAAAAATGAGACAATATCCATTTATTCACTTGTTTATTTATTTAGTGTTTGTTCAGCCCTTACTGCATATTCCAGGCACTATTCTGACTGTGGCAGGAGTAAACAAACAGGCATGGTTCTTACTTGCATGTAATTACAGTCTTATAGTGAAAACAAGTGTTAAACAACAAAATCTCCCAATTATTTTAAAATTATAAACTTGATTCGATACTATGTGGCCATATAATTGTTCCTAATTTGGTTAGAGAAGGGAGGCAGTTAGGGAAGCCTTCCCTGAGTTAGTGCCATTTAACCTGATTTATGATAGATGATAAGTCATTTGTCAGGGGAAAAATACTCCAGGAATAAAGAACAGGTACAAAGGTCAGGTTCTGGGAAGAGCTTGTCTTGGTCCAGGAACTGAAAAATGTTAGAGTGGCTGGATCTGGGAAAGAGACAAAGAGTTATTAAATGAGGCAGCAGGCTTCAGCAGGTGCCACATTGCTCAGGGCCTTGTAGGCCATGCTAAGGATTTGGGATGTTAATGTCAGTACAAACAATTGAGTCATAAGCAGAAAGTAAAAGCATGATTCCATCAAATGTTATTCTCTAAACAGCAATTTTATAAATACAGGTTAAATGTGTGTGGTCCCAGCTACTCAGGAGGTCCCAGCTACTCAGTATTCCTTTTCAACAAATATTAGGTGCCTACTATTAGCCAAGTACAGCCCTTAGCTACTTTGAATGAAGCATATATTACAAACTGGCAGAATTTCTTAAACAAAGAATCTAAAGTTGTTTATACACCATAATCTCGGTATTTTATAAATTTCTTGAAATTATTTTTATTTACACTGCTTTGCAGAATGTTAACTGGCTTTGAAATAAACAATGACAATAGTCCTCCATGTTACTAGTTTCAAATTTTCCCAATACCTACTAAGACATTACTTAATCCACAGATTTACTGTCAATAGTTTGTATCAAATTGTGATAACATATTTGAAATTAATATTTCAAATTAAAGCAAAATCACAAATTTGTACTTTATATTATGAATGAGATTCACAAAAGGAGCATGATAATATATTCTGTTGTCATCGCATATAAAATAATAACATATAGAGTATGAATCAATAATTTTTCAAATACAAAGCTATTACAATTAGGAATACAAAGAAATCATAATTAGGAATACTTCTACAATATTAACACACAATAGTGGTAACACTTGCAAAATGATGGTGGCGTTTTTTTTTTTTTTCTTTTCCCGACAGAGTCTTGCTCTTGTTGCCCAGGCTGGAGTGCAATGGCGTGATTTTGGCTCACTGTAAACTCCACCTCCTGGGTTCAAGCGATTCTCCTGCCTCAGCCTCCCTAGTGGCTGGTATTACAGGTGCCTGCCACCACACCCAGCTAATTTTTGTATTTTTAGAAGAGATGGGGGTTTCACCATGTTGGCCAGCCTGGTCCCGAACTCCTGACCTTAGGTGATCCACCAGCATCGGCCTCCCAAAGTGCTGGGATTACAGGTGTGAACCACTGCGTCCAGCCAGTGGTGGGTCTCATTTCTCAATGTGGACTTTTACTAACTCCCGATGCCTCAGTTTCCTCATCAGTTGAAAGGAATGAATGACAGATATGTGTTTTTCATATTACCAGGTAGATGATAAGGAGATTTTAATTTTCTTTTTTTTTTTAACTTTTATTTTAAGTTTAGGGGCATTTGTTACATAGGTAAACTGGTGTCACAGGGGGTTATTGTACAGATTATTTCATCACCCAGGTATTGAACCTAGTACCCAATAGTTATCTTTTCTGCTTCTCTTCCTTTTCTCACCCTCCACCCTCAAGTAGACCCCAGTGTCTGTTTTATTCTTTGTGTTCATTAGTTCTCATCATTTAGCTCCCACTTATAACTGAGAGTATGCTGTATTTGGTTTTCTGTTCCTGCATTAGTTTGCTAAGGATAATAGAAGGTCCATCCATATTCCAGCAAAAGACATGATATCATTTTTTAATGGCGGCATAGTATTCCATGGTGTATATGTACCACATTTTCTTTATCCAATCTGTCATTGATGGGCATTTAGGTTGATCCTATACTTTTGCTATTGTGAACAGTGCTGCAATGAACATTTGTATGCATGTGTCTTTATGGTAGAATGGTTTATATTCATCTGGGTATATACCCAGTAGTGGGATTACTGGGTCGAATGGTAGCTCTGCTTTTAGCTCTTTGAGGAATCACTATTCTTTGCACAATGATTGAACTGATTTGCACACCCACCAACAGTGTATAAGCATTCCCTTTTCTCCATAGACTCACTAGCATCTGTTATTTTTTGACTTTTTAATGATAGCTATTCTGACTGGTGTGAGATGGTATCTCATTATGGTTTTGATTTGCATTTCTCTAATGATCAGTGATGTTGAACTTTTTTTTGTATGTTTGTTGGCTGCATGCATGTATTCTTTTGAAAAGTGTCTGTTCATTCCCTTTGCCCAATTTTAATGGGGTTGATTGTTTTTCTTTTGTAAATTTCTTTACATGTGAAATGTTTTTATTATTAAGTTGAGCTGCCTCATTCTTAGTATGGTTTTTCACTTTAAAAAGCATAAAGGTGGACATGGTGGCATATGCTAGTAATCCCAACTACTGGGGAGACTAATACAGGAGGGTTGCTTGAGCCCAGGAGTTCAAGGCTATAATGTGCTATGATCATGACTGTGAACAACCACTGTACTGCAGCCTGGGCAGAGTGACATAGTGAAACCATATCTCTAAAAAAAGAGAAAATGTAATTTAAATCTTTAAATACATATGTATATGTGTGTATATATGTATATATATTGCATATATCAAAAATGGTTTGTAGTTTCCATTCACAGCACATAGTAAAATGTCTTAACCTCCTCCCTCCTCCCTATGTGTGTTTTTCTAAGTGTGTGTCTTTTTTACCTTGATTTTTCTCTTAGTGTCTCATAGTCTTCTTAGGTCTCCCTCTTTCTTCTGTCTTTCACACACACACACACACACACGCACGCATACACACATGTACCTTGAAAAATAGCTTTTCTTTTTCTTAAAACTTCCCAAAGCTTTCATAAAATTAGCCCTCAGGCACTCTTATGTATCTCATCCACTCTTCTTCCTCTCTCCCCTTTCTGAAGCCATTTGTAACTTACTCTATTACACTAGGAAGGGGAAGCAAATATTCATATTATTTTCTTGTTATATCCTTAGCATTACTAGACCTTCGTGGTTTCTATGGATGAGGGACATGATATTTATTAATTTATTCTAAACTTCAGTCACTCATAATATACCCTTTTATTCCTCCTCCTTCTGTGATATTGGGAGTGTATAGTTGTCATTGTGACAAACCCTTTGCTGTCAGTATCTATAGTGGATGGGGAGAAAAGGAGGGCTTTGCCAATCATCGTCTCCAGTGCATTTCCCACTGTCAGCGTCATTGTCTAATGCTGTTTGCATCCACACAGCCTAAGGGAACCGTTTAAGTGAGTGACTCCCTCCCTTCACTTCAGCCTATCACTTGAGCATTTCTCTCCCTTGAAAAAAGACAGGTGGTGCTTCTAAGACTTGAGTAATTCTGAATATAATTGAGGACTAGATGTTCCTGTTTTATATCCTACAGGGCTGGCATCTCTAATGCTGAAAGTACAACAAAGTGCAGTGGTAGTCAGTGAGTGTTCAGCCATGCTGGGTCATCACAAGAAAAGGAGATCGTCTTCCCATTCCTATCAATGGCCTCATCTCTACCAGATATATAACTGGAAAAACAATGCATTTGCTTAAACATCCACAGTGAGCCACACTTGTTCGGTGTTGTGGGGAAATGATACAGAAGCATCCTTGTTTATTAAGGATCCAATTTTGATAGGCTGAGGCATATTTTTCCTCCCAAGTCTGCACATGGTCATGCATTAAATATTAATGAGCATCTTCTCTCTATCAGGCTTTGGGGGATATGTTCACCTCTTGGGAGGTGAACATGATAAATAAGATCCTTTCTCTCATGTAGCATTCTCTCCATTCTTTTTTTTTTTTTTTTTGATAGGGACTAGCTCTGTCACCTAGGCTAGAGTGCAGCGGTGCAAACATGACTCACTGCAGCCTTGACCTCATGGACTCAAGTGATCCTCAAGTGATCCTCTTGCCTCCACAACATCCAGCTAACTTTAAAAAAATTTTTTGAAGAGAAGGTTTTGCCATGTTGCCTCAGCCTCCTGAAGTGGTGGGATTACAGGTGTGAGCCACTGCACCTGGCCATGTTTTCTTTCCATTCTTATGGAAGGCAGTAGTCAGCAAAACAGTTAATCAATTGAGAATATATTAGGTTGTTATAGGAACCATGAAAAAATAAAATAGAGTGTGTAAAGAAGGCTTGATGGCCAGGAAGCTTTTACAGGGAAGTGATATTTGAACTGAGACCAAATACTTAAAGAAGCCAGTTCTTTGAAGACTTGATGGGAAAGTATTCCGAGAAGTGGGAATGGCAAGGGGAAAGGACTTAAGATGTAACCTCAGAATGATTAAGGAGGAGCATGGTACAAGAGGATGTCAGAAACATAGCCAGGAAAGAGAGCTATGCTTGAGTATTAGGATTTTATTCTTTGCAAAGGAAAAGCCCATTGAAGCTTTAAAGCAAGGACCTAAGAGTTAACATAATTTTTTTAAGGTACCTTAAAAATTTTGCTGAATGAAGAATTCATTGAAGTGAGTCAGGATTGTATGATTTTGGACAACCGACACAATGCCTGAGGCATAGTTTCTTCATATGGAAATTGGAGACAATGATCATATCTACCTTAGCAGATTATATAATGAATTATTTTCCTAGGGCTCCTGTAATAGAGTACCACAAACTGGGTAACTTAAGCAACAGAGATTTATTGCCTCACAGTTCTAGAGGTGAGAAGTCCAGATCAAGAAGCTGGCAGGGCTAGGCTGCCTGAAAAGGTGCTAAGGAAGGAACTGTTCCAGTCCTCTTTCTCTCCTTCCAGTAGTTCCTTGGCTTGTGACAGCACAGTGTCAATTCTCATATGGCATCCTCCCCGTGTGCCTCTCTCTATGTCCAAATCTCCCTTTTATTTAAGGACAGAGTCACAGTGGATTAGAACACCCCCATAACATGAAGATTGCATGAAATTATATACATAAATAATTCAACAACATAACTTCCAAATAGAAAACACTCAGCCTTTGTCATCTCATCATTATTTGTTTACACCTTTGTATTATTGGTATAGCTCTAGTCTTTTGAAAGGTGCAGTTACTCATCTTTGTGTTTTCCACTCCTTTATAGCTAAGTGTAAGGTGCTTTTGCAAAATCCAGTACTGCATATTTGAGAAATGCTTTTTATTCCTACACATACTGCATATACTGTTACACAATTCGATTTTGTAGGTCTAATGAAGTTGGTCTTTCTATGAGTTCCTATGGCTAAAAATAGTCACAATTGTGTACTCCAGTAAATTGTTAGAATGAAGGAAAATAGTTTGAGTGAAATTATCAATCTGGTTTTTCTGACTTCAGCTGTGTGTCATGTTTGGTTAGTCAAGAGAAACATCTAATGTGAGGCCCGTGGAGGACAGCTGATAAGTAAGCATACCAAGTAGAATGGCTACTGGAAAAAGTGTGCCAGCTAGAGAGAGAGAGAAAAGAGAGAGTTAATTTACCATTTGCTCAAGTAAGGAATGATCCACAAATTCAACAAAATCTAAGTAGTCTTAAAGGACATGTCATTGACAGATTTATCTTCTAGTCTCCCACTTTGTCTAATACTGCTTCAAAACAAAGCAATTTACTGAACCCAGTGGTCTCATTATTCTGGAGGTTTATAAGGTTAAAAATACCTGGAGTTTTGGGAACAGCAATAGCACTGAAGTGGGATATTAGTAATGATGCGTGTGTTTACAGCACCTGTGAACACACAGAGACTGAAGCTTGAAGGCTGATGACCCTGAGTTAGGGGAAAAGATAAAACTTTTTATTAGATTTTTTTAATGTCGAGAAGAAAATTATTTATCTCCACATTTCTTGAATATTATCCTCTTACAATTACGTCAATGATTCTCACCCCAGTTATATATTAAAATTACCTGGAGATATATAAAAACTATCAATGTTCTACTCTTCTACAGATTAAATCATCATCACTGAGGGTGGCCCTCCAGCAACCAGGTTTGAGAACCACTTTAGACAAGAATTTTTCTCTGTGCCATTCAGTAATAGCAATGATAACTCTAGGATATGCAAATTGCAGAAAGACAACGACAAATGGTTTAACTTATCCCCAAACAGCTGAACTATCTTAAGCCTCATGGCTACTTTAGAGTGACCAAATCCATGTAGACGCCAGAAGTTGTGTCATACACCTATTTCAAGGGACACATAGAATTTACCTATATATACCTACCTCAAGGGTCATGTCGGTTTACCATTCCCCTAAACAACAGCTTAATAGTATAAACTGCTGAACTGCTGTCTGCCTAATATTTATTGTGGCTATACTTCTTCTTTTCTGTATTAACGGCCACTGCTTTTCCCAGCTTGCTGTTTGTTCTCCATCATCTGTTGTGGGTCACTTGTGCTTTCTGTTTTTAACACCCGTGTTGCTGAAGTCATTTCTCCAATTCGTGATCCATGTAACTACTTCAGCAGTGAAAATGGCACCCCTCAGGTTCAAGTCAACATTTTTATATTTCCCTCTAGGTCAAGATCCAAGCTATGGAAGAAATCAGGATATGTCAATTTTCTAGAGCAGCCAAGTTTTCTAAAAGTCTACCTAGCCATGTAGTTATGTAGCCTCACTCTCACTTAAACAAAGAAAATTAAAAAGCACACCAGAAAAGACTTTTCTTGTTAAAAACACATGTTTATTGTAGAAAATATAGTAAGGAAAAAGAAGAAAATATAAGGCAACTAGAATTTCTCTAGTTAGAGATAACTATTATTTATTTGAGTGTGTGTATATATCTATATATATATATTGACATTCAGCTCTTATGTACTAGATACACACATCTACTGTTTCATAAGCTTTTTTCACAGAATAGTTTATAATCAGTTATGTTTGTTATCACCACAACATTTTCTTCTTGAAGACCTTCTGGAATGAGGCATTTGCTGTTCTATCTAGAGACCCTATCCTTTCAAAAGGTCATTTATCTGTGGAAAGAGCTATTCTGGCCACAATTACTGCCAAGAAACAAGGTGTAAGAAAAGGCCTAAAGTTAAGTGCAGAACTGCTGTGTTTTGATGAATATTCCGTTGTTTTGAGAGGAGGTAGAAGCATTCTCAGCTTCAGGATATTTGCTTACTACTCATTAGTCTCTCTGAGAAGTAGCAAACTTCAAAGGTTAAATATGAAGAGATGAATTGTGTAATGCCTAGATGTCAGTAGCGGAGAAGGTATCTGAGCAAATTCAGAATTTTATCCCTGTCTCCATGGGCCTAGTGTGAAGAACAGTCATTTGTGTAAGTGGGTCTTTGTGTATATGGTACTGAATCAGGTCACTGAGTCAGAAACTTAGAGCTCTAAGGAAAGTGAAGTGCTCTCCAGTCCAGTGTTCTGGAATTTCTTCTGCAGTGGCCCCCAACAGCAGGTGGCAGCCTCGTCCATGATTGTATTCTTAAGTGACATGGTATTACTCTTTCTATTTGCAATCCATTTCACTGATGGATAGTTCTAGAGATCTGAAATATTGAGATTTAGCTCAGTGTTGTTTATATGAAGATAAATTCCGCTTTCCAACAACTCTCTTGTATGTGTCTAATGTCTGCCGCATGGAATGTCACAGATTATGCTTCATACTTGTCTTCCTGAGTCTTCTTTATCCCGAACACCCTGAATTTTTGAATGGTTGGCATGCCAGCTGGCTTTCTGCAGATGTACTTCTCGTGTGTAAATTTCCTTCTCTGTGAGGTATTCATATTGAACATGACCTCCAAGTGTGTTTGGGTCTGTGCGGAAGACAATAGGACTGTGATTTCTGATGATTAAAACCTGGATTGTATGTTACTGTGATCAGATCCTGAGACTGCGTTAGCAAGTTTTATAGCATCTGAGTCGCTCTGTTGGAGGAAAGTGCATGTGATGGGCATTTGCTTGCTTCCCCACCAGATTCTCTACCTTCACCCTTCCTGCAAGATTCCCTAGGAAGCTGACTTCTGCTGAATGCAACATTCAGGTTCTCTGCTTCCTAGATTCTAGTTGAGTTTGGTCCATGGGAGGCCTTGGCAGAAATTTTGAGAGTAAGAGCAAATAATTACTTAACCATTAGAAAAAAATAACATGAATGTGTCCTTCTATCCATGGCCTCAGTTCCTGTTGGGGAGCCTCGGTGCCAATCCCTCGGTGCATCACCATTTCTAATTAGTTCCTGTTTTAGTCTGCTTTTGCATGTGTGTGTGTGTGTGTGTGTGTGTGTGTGTGTGTGTTGTTATAAAGGAATACCAGAGGCTGAATAATTTTAAAGAAGAGAGGTTTATTTGGTTCACAGTTCTGAAGGTGTGCAAGAAGCATGGTGCCACCATTTGCTTCTGGTGAGGGCTTTAGGCTGTTTCCACTCATGGCAGAAGGGGAAGGGAAGCTGGCATGTGCAGAGATCACATGGCGAGAGAGAGGGGTTTGTGCCAGGCTCTTGTTAACAACCAGCTCTTGTGGGAATTAAGAGAGCTAGAACTAGGTAGGCACGGTGGCTCATGCCTGTAAACCCAGCACTTTGGGAGGCTGAGGCAGGTGGATCACCTGAGGTCAGGAGTTTGAGACCAGCCTGGCCAACATGGTGAAACCCCATCTCTACTAAAAATACCAAAAATTAGCTGGGCATAGTGGTGGGCACCTGTAATCCTAGCTACTCTGGAGGCTGACACAGGAGAATGGGTTGAACCCGTGAGGTGGATGTTGCAGTGAGCCAAGATCGCACCGCTACATTCCAACCTGGGCAGCAAGAGTGAAACTACATCTCAAAAAGAAAAAAAAGAGCGAGCAAGAACTCACTTGGATGACACCAAGACATTCGTGAGAGGTCCACACTCAGGACCAAAACACCTCCCATTAGGCCCCACCTCCAACAATGGGGATCACATTTCAACATGAGTTTGGAGTGGTCAAATATCCAAACCCTAGCAGTTCCCTTAACCCTGGAAAGAGACCCTTCATTAAACTCCTGCTGAGGCTGGAGTGCAGTGATATGGTCATGGCTTGCTGAAGCCCTGAACTCCTGAGGTTGGGTGATTCTCCCACCTTAGCCTCCCAAGTAGATGGGATTACAAGAAGTACCACTATACCTGGCTATTTAAAATTTTTTTTTGGCGTGTGTGGAGATGGAGTCTCCCTATGTTGTCCAGGCTGGTTGCGAACTCCTGGTCTCAAGTGATCCTGCCACCTTGGCATCTCAAAATGCTGGGATTACACATGTGTAATATTTTTATTGTCACTATTTTCCACATATTCTGGAAATTTTATTTGGATTTCTTTTTTTTTTTTTTTGACAGAGTCTTGCTGTGTCACGTAGGCTGGAGTGCAGTGGTGCAATCTCAGCTCACTGCAACCTCCACCTTCTGGGTTCAAGGCATTCTCCTGCCTCAGCCTCCTAAGTAGCTGGGATTACAGGCATGCGCCACTAGGCCCAGCTAATTTTTGTATTTTTAGTACAGACAGGGTGTCGCCATGTTGACGAGGTTGGTCTTGAACTCCTGACCTCAAGTGACCTGCCCACCTTGGCCTCCCAAAGTACTGGAATTACAGGCATGAGCCACTGTACCCGGCCTGGATTTCTTTTTGACATAGAATTATTTAAGACAAAGCTTTTAAATTTCCATGCTGTAATTTCTAGTTTTGTTGTGTCATAATCAGAGAATATAATCTGTAGCATTTCTACATTCTCTACTTTGCTTAGATGTTTTTAGGGTGGGGTGTGTAATATGTACTGAATTTTGTAAACATTTTATGGACACACAAATTTCAATGTATACTTTTTCAGGCTATAGGCTTTTCTACATAATTTTTGTGTATTTTGTGGTCCTCATATAGATTTTTAAATTATCTTTTTGCTGTGATAGAGATTAGAAGGGTAAATTAATGTCTCATTTACCATCATTTTTCTTTCTGTATCTCTTTTCATTTCCTGATGCTTTGGCTTTATGAAATCTTTATGTATAAAAATTGTGCACACATATCTTTATGCACAGTGTTTTGGATTTTACCCTTCATAATGAGCTTTTTTCTCTCCTTTGAATTTGACCTGGCCTGGTGTTAACAGCCCAGGTGTAAAATTCCAGTGAGAAAGAAGTCTGATGAGGAGTCAGTAGGATCTTTGTGTTGCTGAGAACTGCTCAGTAACACGGACAGCTCCCTGCACTCCAGGAAACATCCTGATTCAGTGTCTTGAGTATTGTGAAGCACAGTTAGAGCAGAAACATGGAGAATCACCTTAAAATGGCAAATTGGCTTCTGGTCTTGCATAAGACTTCATTGAGGCCTAATGGGCTATGCAGGTCTACTGTCCAAAGTACAGAGGTTATTCCTAGTGTCTTTAATATTACTGTCCCTTTAGGCAAGATTATCCTTATGATAAGGGAGACTGAATTAAGCTATTTTGGCTGAGGCATATTTTTATAAATTCATCCAATTAGCTTCCCTTGTTGTAGTTTTGGCTCACCAAACATTGTTCTGATTATAATTTAGCATCCCATATAATTTCATCCACAGGGAGAGTCTGTACTAGGCATGGCGATGCTTACATGTCAGCCCGTGTGACTGCAAGAGTCTCAGTATAATTTGATAACGTGGCACTCAGATTCTAGACATTATTCTCTGTGTGCTTAGTGAGTGTGATGACATAACCTTCAGAAAGATTCATCCTTTCTCACATATTGATAAATCAACTTTTACATCTACAAAGTTGAGAGCCAGAAATTAAAACCTTATTAATTCACTAAAGCATCCCTATGACGGCAGTCTTCCAACTAGCTCCATTCTGGGGCACTCTGACATCATTATACACTTTCCAATGAAAGCAGGGAGTGTATGTGATTAAAGGGAGAGCCCTGTGTCCCTCCTGAAAAATCTCCCCTCCCAGTTCACATTGACTTATTAACCAACACTCATGATCATGTGAAACTCTAGAACTGGATCTGGGTGCCTGGCAGGATGACATGGTGTGAGGCTCAAGCAGCACTGTGGGAATTCAAGCATCTGTTTATTTCTGAGAGAAAAAGTGTAAAGCAAAATAATATCTTTTAACAAACGTTTGTATTTGAATAAAAAGGAAGCAAGCACTTAATTTATGAATTTGCTAATTGCTCTTCTGAGCTGAGAATATCTGTGTTGAATATTAGTCATTATCCATATTTGGCACAGAATAATCCCGAGGGTTAAATGACATTGTTCCTACAGTGGGCACCTGAAGACTGGCTATAAAAGCAATCCTGGCCAGGGGTGGTGGCTCACGCCTGTAATCCCAGCACTTTGGGAGGCCAAGGTGGGTGGATCACGAGGTCAGGAGTTTGAGACCAGCCTGCCAACATAGTGAAACCTCATCTCTACTAAAAATACAAAAAAATTAGCTAGGCATGGTGGCAGACACCTGCAATCCCAGCTACTTGGGCGGCTGAGGCAGGAGAATCACTTGAACCTGGGAGGCAGAGGTTGCAGTGAGTCAAGATTGCACCAATGCACTCCAGCCCAGCTGACAGTGTGAGACTCTGTCCAAAAAAAAAGAAAGAAAAGAAAAAAAAAGAAGAAAAAAAGAGAAAGAAAAAAAAAAAGGAAAAATAAATAAATAAATAAATAAATAAATAAATAAATAAAAGCAACCCTAACACTACTGAGGCTATTGACAGTGGCACTTTGCTCTTCTGTTAGAACCTTGGGAAAATTTTTTCCCCCTGAATACAGTATAATAAACTTGGTTCTTATTTCTCTTTCTCTCCCCCTCCTTTTTTCTTCCCTCCCCACTACCACATGCACACACACAAATAGACAGATTTGTTTATATTTGACTTTCTAAAAACCTGTTACTAGAAAGGCACATTAATACATTTCTCCTGTGCTGATAGTAATCAGGCAACTCTGATTTCTGTCGGAGGCAATTTCTTACGTATTAAATGCCAGAAAAAGGGCATCCCTCCGTTTTTGTAGAGAGCCTTTCTTTATGAAGACTAATGACCACATTAGTTAGTCAGTCAGTCAATAATACTTACCAAATGTCAGTAGAGCAGAAGTGAACACCAACAGAAAATCACATTTTACAAATGCAATTTACTTGGTATCCTAACATGCCATGTCATAATAATTATTGAGGCTTTTCTTCTCTGCTGCATTGGTCTAATGAATGTGGCTAGAAAAATATGGGTGCCCATGTAGCCTCCTGGAAGCACCTGTATGACTTTTCTAGAAGCGAGGTTCATGGATAAAGATGAATTTTTAAAAGCTGGAATGAATGAGCAGCAATAGCAGAAGGAGAAAAGTGAGTGAGAGCTCTCCAAGAAGCCATCTGGCAGGCTAAGCGTTCCGAGGGAAGCTCTGGTTTCAGAAGCAACTCAGGAATTACTTCTGTCATATTAGGATGGGATGGTAGGAGATTGGGAACTCTAGGGACTAGAAGTCATTTAATTTCCTGTCTACAATCCTTAGAAGAGGTTTTGAGACTTGCAACCTAGGACCTTAACTAATCATCTTCCCTCAGCATTGATAGAATTCTTTATTATACATGTTAACATCAGATTAGTCAGGTTGGGCTGGATTATGCTGTGTTAACAGACATTCTGTAAATCTCTGTGGCTCAACAGGGAGCTCTGCCTGTCATGGTCACTTGGGACCCAGGCTTTGGGTATAAGGCTACAGCACATGGAAAACGTATGAATGTCTCTCAGATTCTTAAAGCTTCTGCTGGAAGTGACATGTCATTCTGCTCACAGTTCATTGGCTAAATGAGTCACGTGGCTCTCTCTAACTTCAAGGATGGTATGAAATTGCAATCCTACCATGTTTCTAGAAGGAGAACCAGCCCTAATCACAATGCTGCATGTTTATAGCTTGCCTTATAGAGTTTACTGTATTCTCCTGGTATAATTTTCTTACATGCTCAACTGGAGAGGAAGCTCTTAAATAGAAAAAAATCACAGTAAATTTCCTTTAAAAGATCTATTTTACAACTCTGGCATGATGGAGCACAATGGAGTCCTTAGTAATGGACTCCATCTCTTCCATCAGATAAAATCTTGAGAACTGAAGTTAAAATTTGAATAATGAAACCAAAGGAAAAAAAATTAAATGAATTTTAAGACAATTGAGATAAGAACAACTGTGGCGTCAGCATAATTCAATTTAATAATGTATTAAATATTTTGCAGAAAAGTGAAAAGAAATGGATAGCCAAATCAATGCAGCATTAAGCCACCATTTGGTCTAATTTCTTGCTGAATTGACAAAACAAAACACTAGTTTAGTTATATAAACATGGCTGATGTTTATACAAACAACAGAATTTGCCGGTAGCATTATCACTGGAAAATAAGATGTGTACTTAATTCTTGTATGTTCTGAGCCCATCTAGGAAGAACATAAAAGATGAAGAATAAAGCAATCATAGGATGTTATCATGAAAATATCACCTTTGGCTGGAGTAAAGTTTTGGCTAAATGTGGCACTAGTATTTATTACAGCTCACCTTTTTATAATGAAGGGCTATGGACTGAACATTCTTATTATTTCCCATTTTCTTACCACTCTATCCCAACACACATGCACATGCATGCACACACGCACACACACTGGCACCCACACCCATGCATGTGGGACACACAGAGCAGCCCAGGCAATTTCAATTGTTGGCAGCTTTGCTTTTATTAGGTATTAGTCTACCGACTTGCTTTCTCTTTAGAGAGACTAAGTGAAACCAAACTCATTTCCACCCAGTTAGCCTGCTGGAACCTGTAACAGTTACTGTAATGTTAAAAGCAGTAAAACAAAATAAAAACCAGTCAGTTCACTTACTCCCGAAGTCCGCAGTTTGGTGTTCAGCTTTAAAACATATGCTCTGGGTGTCCTGTGGTGGCTACCAGAGGCTTTGGTGAGTCATTGTCAACCCAGTGGATAGAGAAGTGCTGGAATGCCCCTCTTAAATAGAGAGCCACGTTTGTCCTTCAGAATGGCTGCTTGAACGAATTTATTGCTCAACTCGAAAGGCCATTTTTTATAATCCACTGCAGCTGTGCTTCATGTGTTTCTCCACCTATCCTGTAAAGTGTATTGTGAAATTAATTTTGTAGATTTCCTCACACTGCAGTGACTAGGGAAATCACCCATTCGTTATTATCTAATGAGGAGAAAGTGGAAACATCTAGTAGCACTGCTCCCATCCTCCTCCCCAGCCCACACAGACACCTACCTCAGGCCCTCCCTGTCCCAGGTGAGCAGAGGGCCCCACCTTCGGAGGTGGCCTCCCTTCCACCTTCACCAATCCTATGACCAGATTATCCCCAAGGAAATGTCAATTTCCAGGCAGCAAGGGAATCACATAAAGATGAGATCATTGAGAGATTTTTTTCCTTCGTGATTGGCAGTTTATATTTTCTTGGGTCTACAAATCTGACAGCATTTATTAAATTTTCTAGTTTGATACTGACCTCTGTCTGATGCTGGGCTGTCACCATGCCCAAGACTGAGGGGACCCACAGTCTAGCTAGAAGGCATGGATCAATTCCAACTGTCCTACCCCTAGCCTGTGGGCAGGAGAAAGCTCTCAGGCTCTGGCAGAGGAGTCCCAGGGGCAGGATGCATGATCTTCCACTGTGCCTCCCAGCCACGCTGAGCAGCAAAGCAGACCATGAGCAGGTCTCCCTTAAATTCATTTGCTTGATTTGTCCTTGAGTGTCCTTGGATGGCTTTGTTCCCTCCTTGTCCAGTATGTCTTGGTCATCCTGATTCCTGGGCTTGGCTCCAAGGTTGATTCTTTCCCTGACACAAAACAGGCACTATGGGCAAAGACACCTGCAGCCTTGGAGGGACCAGTGATGCTGGATGTTTCCTGTTAGCACTCAGGAAAGCTCAGAGCCTTTGATGAGCATCTTTTGATCCATTAGTTAAAACCACGCTGGGTTCTTTATAGTGGTTAGTTAGCTCTGGGCTATGGGATTGTGGAAGACATTTATTTCTTCTTTGGATTCACCTGGATTTTCTGCAACGGACATGTATTGATAAAATACATGGTGCTTTTCAGAAATTGCCCCATCATCATGTTGCTGTTGTTGTTACTGATATGGTTGTTTCTGATGGATAGAGATCTAGGCCTGACACTCCAAGCAGTGTGAACAGCATTTACCTTGATAAGCACTCTTACATCTTAACTCTCGGGAATTTTAAATAGAAGTGTTCCGTGTGATTAAATTAACAGGTTTAGAGATGGGTGTCCTGGTTATTTCCTTTGTTCTCCTCCTGGTAGCTGCCTGCACTCACAGCATGTTGGGAATGGTGATTATAAATGTAACCATGCTCTCTTCTTGTAAGTGGAGAGCCCAGGTACCTCTTATCCAGCATGTGACCCTCTTTCTACCTCAGGATAGTCATACTCTTAGGCTTCCTGGATTTATTCAGGGCCAAAGGAGTGGTCAAGGTCCTTTTTGTTTTGCCCTATTCCCTTTGGAAAACATTTAGTTTATGCCCATGTTACAGATTGCAAAATACAGGCACATACTCTCACTAATGTGGTCTGCATGTCCCTTTGCAAGGACATGCAATGTGACTTCACTACTCCTTTCATCAAGAAAAGGAGTCTCTTGGTCGGGCATGGTGGCTCACGCCTGTGATCCCAGCACTTTGGGAGGCCAAGGCAGGTGGATCACGAGGTCAGGAGATGGAGACCATCCTGGCTAACACAGTGAAACACAGTCTCTACTAAAAAAAAAAAAAAAAAAAAAAAAAATTAGCCGGGCGTGGTGGTAGGTGCCTGTAGTCTCAGCTACTTGGGAGCCTGAGGTAGGAGAATGGCATGAACCCAGGAGGCAGAGCTTGCAGTGAGCCTAGATCACGCCACTGCACTCCAGCCTGGGCAACAGAGCGAGATTCTGACTTAAAAAAAAAAAAAGGAAAAGAAAAGGAGCCTCTTTGCCTCTTTACCCTAATCTGGGCAAGCCTTGCAACCTGATTTGCCAAAAAAATATGAAGGAAGCAATGTGATGTGATTTTCCAGGCTAGAATGTAAGAAGCCTTGGAGCTTCTGCTTTTACTGTCTTCAGATGCTGCCTGAAACCACTGTAAGAAGCTCTAACATACTGGAGGATAAGGGGTGAGCCCAAGAGCAAGCCCAAGAGCAAGCCCACTTCTTTCTGTCCCTCCACCCCACCAGCTCTGATACAGACACACAGGATATTAGTAAAGGATAGTATTTGTTGAGAGTCTTTTGCGTGTCAGGCGCTGCTTTTAAACGTATAATACCAGCTCATTCAATCTTCAAATCAATGCTATACAGTAGGTACTCTTCTTCTTTTTTTTTTTTTTAAATTTTACAGCTGAGGGACTGATGTATGGAGAGGTTAGGTAACTTGTTCAAGGACACCAAGCCAGTCAGGGTGCCACTGGACCTAAGACAAGGTAACCTGGCTCTGAGACCAACCCCACAGAGAATTATGTGGATGCTGACAACACTGTAGGAAGTTACAAGGAGCAAAAGAATAGCAGCCTCAGCCCTGAATTCCACTGTAAGCTTCCCTCTAATCTTCCCTGCCTCACTCTCAATCAAATAAAGAGCTGATCAGGAAGCAACTATGCACGGTCTCCACAGTCTCTTATCTTAACCCAGACTCTCCTTTCTATTGATAGCAGGTCTGTAGATAATAATTCTTTCAACCAATTGACAATCAGAAAATCTTTGAATCTATCTATGACCTGTAAGCCCCATTACTTTGAATTTTCCTCCTTCCAGACAAAACCAATGCAGACCAAACCAATGCAGAACTCCTATGTGCTGATGGTGGTCTTACGTTTCCCTAAGTTTCTGCCGACTAAACTGTGCACACGTTCTCAGGACCTCCTGAAGCTGCGTCACAGGCACTAATCAAAGAACACAACCAAGGTGAGTCTCAATCATTTCAAGAAATCTATTTGCAAGGTTAAGGACACACCTGAGAAAAGAACAGAGAACCACAGGAAAAACTGTGGTCCGTGCTTTTCCCAAAGATTGTCTGGGGACCTCAGTAAGTAAAGGGGAAAAGTGTGGGTATTGGGGAAAGGGGAAGAAGTGGAAAAAATGGGTGTGGGTAAATCAGAGGCAAATGGTTGCATTCTTCAGTCTTTGGTCAGCGTTCACTGAATACACATTTTACATGCGATGGAGGTAGAGACAGGGATGTAGCTTTTTTGTCTTTGTGTAATAGCTATCTTATTTAGGAACCAGATGGGAAGCAGGTTTGCATAAGCCAGTTCCCAGCTTGGCTTTTCCCTTTGGCTTAGTGAGTCTGGGGTCCCAGGATTTATTTTCCATTCTCACAGGTTGTGGTCCTCACATTTGGCTCAAAATATTCAAATTTTTTCCAGAGTTTGGCCTTTTCTTCAGCACTGGGAATTGTGATCCAAACTTTTTCCGGATGTAGCACAAAGTTGGAGAAACAAAACGCAAACTAAACAACAACAATGAAACAGAACAGAGTTAATCTGCTGTAGCTCAAGAGAGGACGTACCTGCCCCCACCCCGCATCCCTGGGCTCGGGTTTGCCTTGCTGACCTCTGCTGCCACCTGGTGCCACACAGAGAAACTGAGGAGAAACCACATCAGTCTCCTTCAGCCTCAGCTTCACATCTGTGGGTCAAGTAACCCTTTCAGAAGCTGTATAATGTGGGAAAGCTTTCCTCTCAGGAAAATGCACACATCCAACTTTGAGAAGATGCCCTTGGGGGCGCTTCAAGGATCCTAGATAAAGAACCCCATTTCCCGAACATCCAAGAACCTAAGTTTTTTTTTTTTTTTTTTTTTTTTTTTTGAGAAAGTCTCGCTCTCTCACCCAGTCTGGAGTGCACTGGCGTGATCTTGGCTCCCTGCAAGCTCCACCTCCCAGGTTCACACCATTCTCCTGCCTCAGCCTCCTGAGTAGCTGGGGCTACAGGCACCTGCCACCACACCCGGCTAATTTTTTTGTATTTTTAGTAGAGACGGGGTTTCACCGTGTTAGCCAGGATCTTCTTGATCTCCTGACCTTGTGATCCACCCGCCTCGGCCTCCCAAAGTGCTGGGATTACAGGTGTGAGCCACCGCACCTGGTCCAAAAACCCAAGTTTTAGATCTAGAGTGATGTCAGCATGACATTGATTTCCTGAGGCCCAGGGGTGAAGGAGCTGAGGACAGCAGAGGGGTGAAGGAACTCAGCTACAGACAGCAGCAGCTGATGCACAGGCCTCCCAGCGCCTGAAGTCACCCGGAATTGGGAAGTGCTCAGAAGCTTACAAAGCTGCCTCGAGGTGGGAACACGACATAAATCCAAGAGCAGATCCTTGATCCTATAAAAATGTACTAGATGCAGTGGGGTCATTTTAAATGAGCAGAGAAGGACAGACAGATAAACAGAAGGACAAACAGTATTGGGATTGGGATAAATGCTCAGCTTTTGCCCAAATCTTAGTGACTTAACACAAGCATCACTTATTTGCTCACGATTCTGTGGCTGGACCATTTGGTTTGGCTCACAGGGCAGGGACTGTGCTGGTCTTACCTGAGCAGACCTGCATGTCTGCGGTCAACTGGGTTGGCAGAGACAGAGTGACTGTCTTCCTCCAGGAAGCAGCAGGTTAACTGGTTGGCAGAGACAGAGGGACTGAGGGACTGTCCTCCAGGAAGCAGCAGGTTAACTGGTTGGCAGAGACAGAGGGACCGAGGGACTGTCTTCCTCCTGGAAACAGCAGGTTAACTGGTTGGCAGAGACAGAGGGACTGAGGGACTGTCCTCCTCCAGGAAGCAGCAGGTTGGCTCTGTTTCCTTCGTGGGGTAGCTGGTCTCCAGGGCAGCAAGAGAGACCAAG
Source organism: Pan troglodytes (assembly GCF_028858775.2). Lineage (NCBI taxonomy): Eukaryota > Metazoa > Chordata > Mammalia > Primates > Hominidae > Pan > Pan troglodytes. The sequence goes on along the minus strand of NC_072416.2, from coordinate 2,319,994 downwards.
CCCCAGTGCACATTCTACAGCCTCTGTGCACATCAGACTTGTTAATATCCCATTGGCCAGTGTAAGTCACATGGCCAAGCCCAGATTAAGGAGTGGAAAGATGGAGGCTATCTCCTCCTGGGAGAGGAGGTAAAGGAGGTGGGAGCATTATGTGGCCATTTATGTTTGCAATCTACCATACTTAGCACTTTGAGAAAAGAATTAACTGAGAAACTTGCTTCAAATAGGGCATTCAGTAAAATGAAGCCCCAATTGAAGTAAAAGGCATATATAAAAAATGAAACTGTGACCGATTTTAAGGACAGTATTGGCAAATATTTCTGTGCTCTTGGAGGAGAAGACCGTTATTTGCATGACATGTCAGAAACCACAATGAAAGAATTATTTTAACTTGCATTCATAAAAATTAAAATTATTCATTAAAAACATCGTGAATGAAATTAAAAGTCAAAATGTAAGCCAGAAAATTATTCACAATGTACGTGTCAGGAAAAGACGATACCCTTTAAACTTTGACAGTTTACATCAGACAGAAAACAGCAAATGACATGATCCAAACTTGATAAAGGACATGAAAAAGAGCCAGAAGTTAGTATGTTTTCTGAATGAATAAGTAGCCAACAGCACATGAAAATGTGTGTATTCCATTTGTAAGCAGAGAAATGCAAACTAAAACAGTAAAGTGTCATTTTCACATCCTGGATTGGCAGAGGGTTTTATGTATTTTACTGATAGTGCTCAATATTAGCAGTAAACAACAAATGGTGAGTTAATATGAGCTTCGGAAGCTCAGGGAAATGATCTCCTTATTTCAACCTGTAGTTCCTTCCTACAGCCAGTGTCTACTGAGCATCTACTATGTACCAGGCACAGCCTAAGTCCTGAAGGTGTAGTCTCCACTGAGAAGGTGATATTTGCACAAAGACCTGAAAGACAGGAGTGAACTGTGTGGATAACTGTGGGTACCCCTCCAGGCAGAGGAGTAGCAATGTGGGTCCCAAGGTGGGACCACATCAGACATGTTCGAGGACTAGCTGAGAGAGAGAGGTGGGAGGTCAGAGGAGATGGGGGCCAGCTCTGCTGGCCATCACGAGCACTCTGGGTGCAGAGGGTGAGAGGTGGGGAGGGGTCGGAGGAGATGGGGGCCGGCTCTGCTGGCCATCACGAGCACTCTGGGTGCAGAGGGTGAGAGGTTAGGGTTAGGGTCAGGGTCAGGGTAGGGTCAGGGTCAGGGTTAGGGGTTAGGGTCAGGGTCAGGGTCAGGGTAGGGTTGGGGTCAGGGTCGGGGACGGGGTTGGGGTCGGGGTCGGGGTCGGGGTCAGGGTCAGGGTTAGGGGTTAGGGTTAGGGTTAGGGCGAGGGTTAGTGTTAGGGTGTAGATATTTCCATGTTTATAGAGATAGCGGTGTAAATATTTCCATGTTTATAGAGATAGCGGTGTAAATATTTCCATGTTTATACAGATAGTGGTGTAAATATTTTCATGTTTATAGAGATAGCGGTGTAGATATTTCCATGTTTATAGAGAGAGTGGTGTAAATATTTCCATGTTTATACAGATAGCCGTGTAAATGTTTACACGTTTATAGAGATAGCGGTGCAGATATTTCCACGTTCATACAGATAGCAGTGTAGATATTTCCACGTTTATAGAGAGAGCGGTGTAGATATTTCCACGTTTATACAGATAACGGTGTAGATATTTCCACGTTTATAGAGATAGCGGTGTAGATATTTCCACGTTTATACACATAGCGGTGTAGATATTTCCACGTTTATACACATAGCGGTGTAGATATTTCCACGTTTATACAGATAGCGGTGTAGATATTTCCACGTTTGTAGAGACAGCGGTGTAGATATTTCCACGTTTATAGAGATAGCGGTGTAGATATTTCCACGTTTATAGAGACAGCGGTGTAGATATTTCCACGTTTAGAGAGATAGCGGTGTAGATATTTCCATGTTTATAGAGACAGCGGTGTAGATATTTCCATGTTTATAGAGATAGCGGTGTAGATATTTCCATGTTTATAGAGACAGCGGTGTAGATATTTCCATGTTTATACAGATAGCGGTGTAGATATTTCCGCGTTTAAAGAGACAGCGGTGTAGATATTTCCATGTTTATACAGATAGCGGTGTAGATATTTACATGTTTATAGAGACAGCGGTGTAGGTATTTCCATGTTTATACAGATAGCGGTGTAGATATTTCCATGTTTATACAGATAGCGGTGTAGATATTTCCACGTTTATACTTATAGCGGTGTAGATATTTCCAGGTTTATAGAGATAGCGGTGTAGATGTTTCCACGTTTATAGAGATAGCAGTGTAGATATTTCCATGTTTATAGAGATAGCGGTGTAGATATTTCCACGTTTATAGAGATAGCGGGGTAGATATTTCCATGTTTCTAGAGACAGCGGTGTAGATATTTCCACGTTTATAGAGATTGCGGTGTAGATATTTCCATGTTCATAGAGACAGCGGTGTAGATATTTCCACATTTATAGAGATAGCGGTGTAGGTATTTCCATGTTTATAGACAGCGGTGTAGATATTTGCATGTTTATAGAGATAGCGGTGTAGATATTTCCATGTTTATAGAGACAGCAGTGTAGATATTTCCATGTTTATAGAGATAGCGGTGTAGATATTTCCACGTTTATAGAGATAGCGGTGTAGATATTTCCACGTTTATACAGATAGTCATGTAGATATTTCCACGTTTATAGAGATAGCGGTGTAGATATTTCCATGTTTATAGAGATAGCCGTGTAGATATTTCCACGTTTATAGAGATAGCGGTGTAGATATTTCCACGTTTATAGAGATAGCGGTGTAGATATTTCCACGTTTATAGAGATAGCCGTTTAGATATTTCCACGTTTATAGAGATAGCCGTGTAGATATTTCCACGTTTATAGAGATAGCGGTGTAGATATTTCCACGTTTATACAGATAGCGGTGTAGATATTTCCACGTTTATTGAGATAGCGGTGTAGATATTTCCACGTTTATACAGATAGCAGTGTAGATATTTCCACGTTTATAGAGATAGCGGCGTAGATATTTCCACGTTCATACAGATAGCGGTGTAGATATTTCCACGTTTATACAGATAGCGGTGTAGTTATTTCCACGTTTATAGAGGTAGCTGTGTAGATATTTCCACGTTTATTGAGATAGCGGTGTAGATATTTCCACGTTTATAGAGAGAGTGGTGTAGATATTTCCACGTTTATAGAGATAGCGGTGTAGATATTTCCACGTTTATAGAGACAGCGGTGTTGGTATTTCCACGTTTATACAGAGAGCGGTGTAGATATTTCCACGTTTATTGAGATAGCGGTGTAGATATTTCCACGTTTATAGAGAGAGCGGTGTAGATATTTCCACGTTTATAGAGACAGCGGTGTAGATATTTCCACGTTTATAGAGACAGCGGTGTTGGTATTTCCACGTTTATACAGATAGCAGTGTAGATATTTCCACGTTTATAGAGACAGCGGTGTAGATATTTCCACGTTTATGCAGACAGCGGTGTAGATATTTCCACGTTTATACAGACAGCGGTGTAGATATTGCCACGTTTATACAGACAGCGGTGTAGATATTTCCACGTTTATACAGAGAGCGGTGTAGATATTTCCACGTTTATACAGAGAGCGGTGTAGATATTTCCACGTTTATACAGATAGCGGTGTAGATATTTCCACGTTTATTTTGGGCAGGAAGAAGGTCGAAATAAGAAGGGGCAATGTTTTTGGCCATATCATTGGCTTGACTATTTTATCTGGGTAACTTTATTTGCTAGGCAGGCTAACAAAACTGAATATTTAGCTTTTAGCCTTTGGAATAGAGGTAAGTAAGGAGAACAGATTTATGAGTGGAATAAGCAAATATATTTGCTACAGAAACTGGAAATCAACAATGTTTAGAAGTAAACTCCAACTTTCTTTCTTTCTTTCTTTTTTTTTCTTTTTTATTGATCATTCTTGGGTGTTTCTCGCAGAGGGGGATTTGGCAGGGTCACAGGACAATAGTGGAGGGAAGGTCAGCAGATAAACAAGTGAACAAAGTTCTCTGGTTTTCCTAGGCAGAGGACCCTGCGGCCTTCCGCAGTGTTTGTGTCCCTGGGTACTTGAGATTAAGGAGTGGTGATGACTCTTAACGAACATGCTGCCTTCAAGCATCTGTTTAACAAAGCACATCTTGCACCGCCCTTAATCCATTCAACCCTGAGTGGATACAGCACATGTTTCAGAGAGCACAGGGTTGGGGGTAAGGTCACAGATCAACAGGATCCCAAGGCAGAAGAATTTTTCTTAGTACAGAACAAAATGAAAAGTCTCCCATGTCTACCTCTTTCTACACAGACACAGCAACCATCCAATTTCTCAATCTTTTCCCCACCTTTCCCCCCTTTCTATTCCACAAAACCGCCATTGTCTTCATGGCCCGTTCTCAATGAGCTGTTGAGTACACCTCCCAGATGGGGTGGTGGCCGGGCAGAGGAGCTCCTCACTTCCCAGTAGGGGCGGCCGGGCAGAAGCGCCCCTCACCTCCCGGACGGGGCGGCTGGCCGGGCGGGGGGCTGACCCCCCCCACCTCCCTCCCGGATGGGGCGGCTGGCCGGGCGGGGGGCTGACCCCCCCACCTCCCTCCCGGACGGGGCGGCTGGCCGGGCGGGGGGCTGACCCCCCCACCTCCCTCCCGGACGGGGCGGCTGGCCGGGCAGAGGGGCTCCTCACTTCCCAGAAGGGGCGGCCGGGCAGAGGCGCCCCTCACCTCCCGGATGGGGCAGCTGGCCAGGCGGGGGGCTAACCCCCCCCACCTCCCTCCCGGACGGGGCGGCTGGCCGGGCCGGGGGCTGACCCCCCCACCTCCCTCCCAGACAGACGGCTGGCCGGGCAGAGGGGCTCCTCACTTCCCAGTAGGGGCGGCCGGGCAGAGGCGCCCCCCCCACCTCCTGGACAGGGCGGCTGGCCGGGCAGGGGGCTGATCCCCCCACCTCCCTCCCGGACGGGGCGGCTGGCCAGGTGGGGGGCTGATCCCCCCACCTCCCTCCCGGACGGGGCGGCTGGCCGGGCGGGGGGCTGACCCCCCCACCTCCCTCCCAGATGGGGCGGCTGGCCGGGAGGGGGGCTGACCCCCCCACCTCCCTCCCGGCCGGGGCGGCTGGCCGGGCAGAGGGGCTCCTCACTTCCCAGTAGGGGCGGCCGGGCAGAGGCACCCCTCGCCTCCCGGACGGGGTGGCTGGCCAGGCGGGGGGCTGACCCCCCCCTCCCTCCCGGACGAGGCGGCTGGCCGGGCAGAGGGGCTCCTCACTTCCCAGTAGGGGCGGCCGGGCAGAGGTGCCCCTCACCTCCCGGACGGGGCGGCTGGCCGGGCGGGGGGCTGACCCCCCCACCTCCCTCCCAGACGAGGAGGGAGGACGCTCCTCACTTCTCAGACGGGGTGGCTGCCGGGCGGAGGGGCTCCTCACTTCTCAGACGGGGCAGTTGCCAGGCAGAGGGTCTCCTCACTTCTCAGACAGGGCGGCCGGGCAGAGACACTCCTCACATCCCGGACGGGGCGGCAGGGCAGAGGTGCTCCCCACATCTCAGACGATGGGCGGCCGGGCAGAGACGCTCCTCACTTCCCAGATGTGATGGCGGCCGGGAAGAGGTGCTCCTCACTTCCTAGATGGGATGGCGGCCGGGCAGAGACGCTCCTCACTTTCCAGACTGGGCAGCCAGGCAGAGGGGCTCCTCACATCCCAGACGATGGGCAGTCAGGCGGAGACGCTCCTCACTTCCCAGGCGGGGTGGCTGCCAGGCAGAGGCTGCAATCTCGGCACTTAGGGAGGCCAAGGCAGGCGGCTGGGAGGTGGTTGTAGTGAGCCGAGATCACGCCACTGCACTCCAGCCTGGGCGCCATTGAGCACTGAGTTAACGAGACTCCGTCTGCAATCCCGGCACCTCGGGAGGCCGAGGCTGGCGGATCACTCGCGGTTAGGAGCTGGAGACCAGCCCAGCCGACACATCGAAACCCCGTCTCCACCAAAAAAATACGAAAACCAGTCAGGCGTGGCGGCGCACGCCTGCAATCGCAGGCACTCGGCAGGCTGAGGCAGGAGAGTCGGGCAGGGAGGTTGCAGTGAGCTGAGATGGCAGCAGTACAGTCCAGCTTCGGCTCGGCATCAGAGGGAGACTGTGGAAAGAGGGGAGAGGGGAGAGGGGGGAGGGGGGAGGGGGGAGGGGAGAGGGGAGAGGGGAGAGGGGAGAGGGAGCTCTATCTACCACACAGTCCTTCTCTCAACTCCAACTTTCTTTCAAAATCTGTTCCCTCTCGTTCATTCCCTGTTTTAGTCATTGGCAGTTGTTTTTTCTCAGTCAAAAAGTTAAGAGTAATTTTTACATATTCTTCTCTTTTTTTCACCTTTATATCAATTTGGCTAAAAAATATTATGGGGGGAATGTCCTACCTTATTTCTTAAATTTTCTCCTCTTCTTTATTACTACTATTTATCCAACCCTGACTTTGTTCCAGCCCACATTTTTTTCCCCCTATGGGATATTTTTTTTCTTCCAATTTTAATGTATTCTACTCAACAATCTACTTCCAACAGATTATACTTTGTAACAGACACCTATGGCCATGTCTTCACTTCTCATAGATCTATAAATAAGTCTTACTGCCTCCAGGACAGAATTCAAATATTTTGTCATGGTATTAGCTCCTCACGATACTGCTCTTTTTCAGTAGTCCAATGTCCTCCTTCACAGTTCCCCCAAGAATCCCATACTCTGGTCAAAACAAATTACTTGTGAGTTCAGCAACACAGTGTCCTCTAATTCTTGGGTATTATGCAAACCTCTTTTCCTCTGCCCGAAAGCCTCATTCCATGACTTTTCTTTTTCTTCTTCTTCTCATTTTTCCTCTCCTTCATCCTCTCCCTATCCTCCCCACCTTCTCTTCCCTCTTTTATGCCCATTCCTCTCCCCTCTGTCCTCCTCCTACATTTCTCCTCCCTCCTTCCTCCACCTCCCTTGCCTTCTTCCTCTCCTTTCCTTTTTCTTCCTTCTTCTCCCTTCTACCTTCTTTGTTCCTTCCTTTTCTTTCTTTCTTTCTTTCTTTGTTTCTTTCTTTCTTTCTTTCTTTCTTTTCTTTGTTTTTGATATGTCCTTCCACCATTTATGCTCAGGTTTCTGAGCAAACGTTTCTTGTGAGTTGAGGTTTCTTGTGCAGGGAATTTTCCCTAATAGACTATCCCTACACATTGCCACTACCACCCCCTACACACACACACACACACAGACACACACACACACAGACACACGTGTATTGATTTATCTCCATGACTAAATTCTAAGTGCCTTGAGGCATAGTTCCTACCCTGTCTAATTCATTTGTGGACCCTAGAACAGAACAAGCACTTAATAAATATAGATTGACCAAATGATTGAACAAAGAACATGTGCAGTTATTCAAATGCCAAATATTTGAGATTTTGGATTATTTCTTCTTCCTTGTGAGATACATATGCTCTATTCCATAAAAAAGCAGATTTAAATAAAATATCAAGGGAAGATGTTTTTAACAGTACTTACATTTGTGCTAAGAATATTATATTATTTCTAGGTTTTTGTTTTAGTATGAAAAATGAAGCTAAGTCCTCAAAGTATATAAGGAGGCTTTATTGAAGAAGAATTAATCCGGGCCAAGCATTTCCCATATTTTAATAGACATACAGGTACTTTTGCCATATTATAACAGAAATATTGTATTTAGAAATGAGTGGACTTAAAGAAAATGAGTGGACTTAAGTTGTAACATAGCCGTCTTGTGCTAAGTCTTTTTCGTTTATAGAAATGATTGTTTAGGAGGCTGAGGTGGACAGATCACTTGAGGTCAGGAGTTCAAGACCAGCCTGGCCAACATGGTGAAACCCCATCTCTACTAAAAATACAAGAATTAGCTGGGCATGATGGCGTGCCGCTGTAATCCCAGCTACTCCAGAGGGTTCAACCTGGGAGGTGGAGGTTGCAGTGAGCTGAGATGGCACCACTGCACTCCAGCCTGGGTGACAAAAAAGGACTCTGTCCTGGAAAAAAAAATGATATTTAGATTTCCTAAAAAGACTTCTTTTCACATATGTGGGCCACTATCCACCTGCCCTACACACCCCAGGGCTAGTATATTAGTCTATTATGGCTGCCATAACAAAGTACCTCAGACTGTGTTACTCAAACAATAGAAATTTATTTTTTCTTGATTATTGAGGCCAGACATCCAAGTTCAAAATGTCAGCAGGATTGATTGAGTTTTGTGTCCTTTCTTCTTGGCTTATAGATGGCTGTTTTCTCCCTGTGTCTTCACATGGTCATTCTATACCTGACTATGACCTAAACTCTAGTTTAAGTACACCAGCCATATTGGATTAGGGCCACCCTGGTTACCTCATTTTACCTTAGTTAGCTCTATAAAGGCTGTATTTCCAATACAGTCACTTTCAGTAGTACTTTGGGTTAACACTTCAACATAGGAATTTTGGGAGGCATGATTTAGCCCATAATAACCAAGTTCCAGACAACTAGAAACAGCTTCTATGTTCTAGGGCCTGCTGACATCATTAAAACTAGCCAGTCCTAGGCTTGCTTACCCTGCCTCCCCTGCTTCTTCTCCTAGAAACCAGAAGAAAGTTTCTTACCCACATTTCACTCCTCTTCCTCTGCCTCCTGACTGACGCTGGGACTTTCCCACGTGCTCCCTCTTCTTGGAGAGGAGGTGTCTAGAGACACCCAAGAGGAGGTCTATACTCTGGGTGACCAAATAATCTGTATAACAGACCCCCATGACACGAATTTACCTATATAACAAACCCACATATGTACCCCGAAGTTAAAATAAAAGCTTTTTTTAAAAAGTAAAAAACAACTCATAGAGCTGAATACTGGAAAATAGGAACTTTACCATATGTAAATTTATAAATAAATTTGAAAATGAAATGACCAACTTTTAAAGTTGAAAAATTCTGAGATGAGGAAGTTTATAATATATGGCTTATTTATTATACCGTTATTTATGAAAACGAAACTATTATTTTACCATATATATTTCTCTTTACTCTAAAAATATATCATGAAGTCAGGAGTTCGAGACCAACCCGGGCAACATGGTGAAACCCTGTATCTACTAAAAATATAAAAATTAGCCAGGTGTGGTGGCACATACCTGTAATCCCAGCTACTGGGGAGGCTGAGATGGGAGAATCGCTTGAACCCAGGAGGCAGAGGTTGCAGTGAGCTGAGATCACGGCACTGCACTCCAGCCTGGGTGACAGGGTGAGATCCCATCTCAAACAAAAGAAAAAAGAAAAAAATTCATATAAGCTATTTTATTTATAAAACTGCTTAGTATTAGGTATGTTCACAGTTTCTGAACACTTTGCAAATTGGACAATAAAACTAATTTTTAATATGAAAGAAATTGTTTAACCTATTTCCAGATTTTCAAACAATACCGTTCTAACCTCTGCCCCTTCCAAGATATGAAATTTTATTGTACATTTATTGAGAAGAGGATCACTTTAGATTTTACCAAAGTAGCTAGTATGAAAAAAAAATCAAGCCTTGCTATTGTGATTAAATAAGAACATGTTTAATCACTGATTCTTGAATAACACTGATTCTTAAAGAAACAGCTGATTATAATTTTGTATAACGATTTCATGCTGTGGCTCACAATCAGAATATTTTGAATATTCTGTGAATATTTTTAGATTGGTTTTTCAGGACTTTGCCTAAGTCTCATTTGTAAAACCCTCAAATATACCAATCATCCCTTTATTAGAATCTGAATGATGCATATATATTATCCAGTTAAATAACTAAGGACCTTTTTTATTTTAGTAGCTTCCAGTTCTCTTTTAAGAGACAGTAACTGTTCCTTCCTTGAAATCCACTACAAATAAGGATAACGGACACATTGTCTAAAACCTCTGGAGTAAAAACTGGGTGTCAATTATAACTTTTACCACAATGGCCTTGAGACTTGGACTTCATTTTCTACCCTCTGAGAGAGTCTGGACAATTTCATTTAATCTGTTTGTGCAAGATAAGATTGGAAGGATGGCAGGCCCTAGACATGTGACTTCAGTGGTACAGACACCTTGAAATGGTTGGCAAAGCCTTATTCCACTAATCATGTATCATTGATGGAGGATTTGAAAACCCCTAAAATAATATTGTACTGCCAGATTGTGGTACAATGTAAGAATAAGAGAAAGAGAGTTGGGCACAGTGGCTCACACCTGTAATCTCAGCACTTTGGGAGGCTGAGGTGGGCAGATCACCTGAGGTCAGGAGTTCGAGACCAGCCTCAACCTGGCCAACATGACAAAACCCTATCTCTACTAAAAATACAAAAATTAGCCAGGCGTGGTCATGGGCCCCTGTAGTCCCAGCTACTGGGGAGGCTGAGGCAGGAGAATCGCTTGAACCTGAGAGGCAGAGGTTGCAGTGAGCCGAGATTGTGCCACTGCACTCCAGCCTGGGCAACAGAGTGAGACTCTGTCTCAAAAAAAGAAAGAAAGAAAGAAAGAAAGAGTGAGAGGAGAGAGGGAAGAAGGGAGAATTAATATGAGTATAAATAACTGACATCTTTAAATAGCTTTGAGCTCTGGGATTGAATGCACTAAAATAAAAATAGCTGTCCAGATTTATTAATTGACAATTTATGCATACCAGGCCAAAATACTTACTCATATACCACTGGTTTTATGGTTGTAAATTCCAGTTTTCAGGCCAAAGGTAGTTAAAGTGGTAGACACTGGTGAAAGAAATGTAATACATTTGACAAAAGCTACGTTTTTAATTCCATGCAATTTGTACTCAACTGTTTTGCTATTTTTGTTTATAGTGCTTCTGGGTTTTTTTTTGTCTTGTGTAAATAGTGATGAATTAGAGATAATATGCAACATTTAACTGAACTATGGCCAATATTTAGTTATGTAGCTCTAGGGACAGAAGATTTGTAGCTATTATATGAATCTACAAAAATTACAGTTTTAATTGTTTCATGGTAATCGTTATTGTGCAATCTTAGCTTCATTTATTGCCAACATTCCCTTAATTGCATATGCAGCTTTGTTTTCAGTGCATCTTACATTCAAGAGGATTTGCATATTCATCATTTGTAAACTCCCATTATGAGAAACCAGATTGTGGATGCATTCATAAATCATTTCCATAACCAATTGCTTCAGTTTTATCACAAATAAAAGTGAACATGATGTATATTGAGTCTACAATGTTTTAAAATTTTTCATCAGGTTGTTCTTAGGCCATTTATTCATTTATCAAACAAGTATACATTGAGCACCTATTATGCCAATAAGTTTTTTAGATAGTCGTGTGATAGCAGTGAAAAAGCAAATAGTAATCATTGCGTTCACCAAGCTTACAATTTAGTCAGGGAGAAAAATGATACTAAGCAAATAAATAAAAAATATAGTTTATGTCAAGTGGTGATATTTGCTATGGAGAACAGTAAAACAAAAAACTGTGATAAGAAGTTCTAGAAATGAGGATGAGATGGTGATGTTTAAATAGTCAGTATGGTCACATTAAAACATATAATCTGAGAAAAATAGCCAAACAATAGAGGAAATAAGCCATGTGAATATTACATATGTTGACAAAAAGAGTCAAGCTCTGTAAAATATTAAAAGAGATTTATTCTGAGCCAAACATGAGTGGTCAATGGCTCATGACACAGTCCTCAGGAGATCCTGAGAACAGGTGCCCAAGGTAGTTGGGCTACAAGTTGGTTTTACACAATTTGGGGAGACATAAAATATCAATCAATGAATGCAAGATGTACATTGGTTGAGTTTAGAAAGGCAGAACAACTGGAAGAGGGGGCTTCCAGGTCATAGGTAGATTCATAGATTTTCTGGTTGACCATTGGCTGAGTTATTATCTGAAGACCTGGAATCAATAGAAAGTAATGTCTAGGTTACAATAAGAGCTCGTAGAGACCAAGGTTTTACCATGTAGATGAAGCCTCCAGATAGCAAGCTTCAGAGAAAATAGACTATAGATATTTCTTATCATACTTAGTTTGTTCTACCAGTAATTGCAAAAGGGAGGAGGGTATAATGAGGCATATCTGGCTTCACTTTCCCATCATGGCCTGAACTAGTTTTACAGGTTAACTTCGGAATGTCTGTAGATGAGAGGAGGAGTCCATTCAGATGGTTGGGGGCTTAGGATTTAATTTTTTTATTTATATATCCAGCTATAAATGCAGAGGCCTTGAGGAAAGAGGCTTTGGTTTATATGAGGAAGGTCATAGTAAGGCATTGATGTTTACTTCATGTAGGATGAAAACCCATGGAAGGGCTTTAAGCAGAGGAGACATGATCTGACCCTCAAGATTATAGTGGAGCAGGGACAAGGACAGAAAGACAAATTAAGAAGTTACTAAGATGATCAGGAAAGAGATGATGTTTCCTGAGCCAGAGTTGGTAGTAGTAGTGGAGGTCGTAAGATGTAGTTGGATTCTGGATGTGTTTTATTGATAATGCAGAAATTTGCTGATGGATTGCATGTTTGGTGAGAGAGAGAGAAAGAGATGAGTCTTGGAAGACCCCAAATTTCTCGCCTTAACTAGAAGGATGGAGTTTCATTAACTGGGATAAGAAAGGCTGTGGGAAGAGAAAGTTTACGTTGAGAAAAATCAGAAGTTTATTGAGATAGTAACCGCCCAAGGGGTTCACCTTGCCAGCTGCCTGGGCAGAGCCAATTCATCAAGATGGGAATTGCAATAGAGAAAGAGTAATTCATGCAGAGCCGGCTATGTGGGAGACTGGAGTTATATTATCACGCAAATCAGTCTCGCTGAGCATTCAGGGATCAGAGTTTTTAAGGATAACTTGGTGGGTGGGGGGAAGCCAGTGAGCCAGGAGTGCTGACTGATCAGAGATGAAATCATAGGAAGTCGGAGCTGTCTTCTTGTGCTCAGTCGGTTCCTGGGTTGAGGCCACAAGATCAGATGAGCCAATTTATTGACCTGTATGGCGCCAGTTGATCCATCAAGTGCAGGTTCTGTGAAATATGTCAAGCACTGATCTTAGAAGCAGTTTAGGGAGGGTCAGAATCTTGTAGCCTCCAGCTGCATGACTCCTAAACTATAATTTCTATTCTTGTGGCTAATGTTAGTCCTACAAAGGCAATCTAGTCCCCAGACAAGAAAGAGGTCTGCTTTGGGAAAGGGCTGTTACCATCCTTGTTTAAACTATAAACTAAGTTCCTCCCAAAGTTAGTCCAGTCTCCACCCAGGAATGAGCAAGAACAGCTTGGAAGTTAGAAGCAAGATGGAGTCGATTAAATTAGATCTCTTTCACTGTCTCAGTCATACTTTTGCAAAGGTGGTTTCAAGATTTAGACCTATTTCTGTGACCCGAGGGAAGAGGCTTAAGTCAGTATCAGGATACTGCTGGAGTGTAGAGTTGGAGTCCACAAAAATTTTGGGCCTGAGGTATAATTTTATGAGTCCCCAGCATTTAGGAAAGGGTTTAATAGCATGTTACTAGGTGATATTAACAAGGTTGTGGGTGTGTAGAGAGGAGAAGAGATGGAGGGACTGAGCTTCCAGGCAGTCTCATGTTGAGCAGATGAGGGAAAACCACAAGAGAGACTGAGAAAAAAAATAGGTGGTAACACAATCAGAAAACCAGAAAAGAGTTTTATGCAAAAGCCTGGTGAAGAAAATATTTCAAGAAAAAGGGAGGGATCAGCTCTGTCCAATATTACTGATATGTCAAATATGTTGATGAAAAAAATTAAATATGAGGTTTAGCAATATAGAGGTCAATCTTGATATATGCAGTTTCAGGGGAGTGGTAAAGGTGATGAAAAAACAAACAAATAAGGAATAAAATACTGATCCATGCTACAACATGGATGAACCTCAAAAACATTTTGCTGAGTGAAAGGAACCAAGCACAAAGGCTACAGCCTGCATGATTCCATTTATGTGAAATAGCAGAGTCGGCAAATCCATAGAGATAGAAAGCAGATGTAGTGGCTGCCAGGGTAGGGGGGAGAAGAGAGAATGGTGAAGTGACTGATGGGTACAAGTGATGAAAATGTCTTGGAATTAGGTAGTTTGATGATTGCACAACATTTCAAATTTAATAAAAGCCACTGACTTGTACACTTTTTTGTTGTAGTTGTTGAAGCAGAGTTTCGCTCTTGTTGCCCAAGCTGGAGTGCAGTGGCACGATCTCAGTTCACTGCAGCCCTGCCTCCCGGGTTCAATTGATTCTCCTGTCTCAGCCTCCTGAGTAGCTGGGACTACAGGCATGCAACACCACACCTGGCTAATTTTTGTATTTTTAGTAGAGACAGAGTTTCGCCATGTTGGCCAGGCTGATCTTGAACTCCTGACCTCAGGTGATCCATCTGCCTCAGCCTCCCAAAATGCTGGGATTACAGGCATGAGCCACTGTGCCCGGCCTTTTTTTTTTTTTTTTTTTTTGAGTTGGACTCTCACTCTGTTGCCCAGGCTAAAGTGCAGTGGTGCGATCTCGGCTCACTGCAACCTCCGCCTCCTGGGTTCAAGCAATTCTCCTGCCTCAGATTTCCTAGCCGGGATTACACGCGTGTGCCACCATGCCTTGCTAATTTTTGTATTTTTAGTAGAGATGGGGTTTCACCATGTTGGCCAGGCTGGTCTCGAACTCCTGAACTCAAGTGATCCACCTGCCTCGGCCTCCCAAGTGCTGGGATTACAGTTGTGAGCCACTGTGCCCAGCCTACTTGTACACTTTAAAATAGATAAAATGGAAATGGTTAATGATATGTTTTGTGAAGTTTATCTCAATTAAAAAAACTGTTATTGACATAGATTCAAGAGAGAATAGGAGGGGAAAGAACTGGTGTTTGAGTCAGTGTGAGAATAGGCAGAACTTTGAGAAGTTAGTTGGAGAAGGTTGTCGGATCAGGAGAATGTTTTTCTAAGATGGATGAAGTTTTGGCCATTTAGGTCCTGAAGGAAATGATCTTGTAGAGAAAGAGAACACATCGTTGTAAATGAGAGGAGAGGAAATTGGCAGCATGATTCCTTAAATAGCCGAGCAGAGATGAAATTTCTGTCTAAATGGAAGACGTCATCCAGAGAAGGGCACGGAGAGTTGACCCGCTCCTACAGGGGGCGAAGCGTGTGGACAGCTGGCCAGTGAGATTGATGATGCGACTTGTAAAATTTTCTTCTGATTTCTCTCATTTTCCCAATGAAATGTGAAGCAAGGTGGTGAGCTGAGAATGACAATAGGGAAGGAAGAGCTGGAAGTTAAAAGAGGGAATAGAAAGCTTTGAATAGTTGTCTAGGAATGCGGAAAAGGAAAGAATGAGGGTCACCCTGATGCCAATGGAGTGAGTAGTCATGAATACGAAGTCATTTCAGTCTGCATGATTGTGGACAAAGTGAAATCTGCATGATTTCTTCACTCATTCAGCTGCACAGATACAGGCTAGAGTAAGTGAAGGGATTTATTTTCTAGAGTTTTTGCCATGAGAGTATGGAGAAGTATGAGCATGGCCAGGGAGTGATTGCTTGTCTGACGTCTCTAATAAAGGAAATGAAGACAAGATAGGTGAGGGAAATAACTGAAAATAATTTAGGATCCTGGGCTTGTAGAAGCTGGCGCAGCTGAAATATTGTTAGAGTAGAGATATGAAAAGAAGTGAGCTGGACAGATAGGGATGATGGTTGGTGAGTGGACCACTTGAAATGAAGACAAGGAAACGTTATCATCATTAGTAATGGTAATACTTCTTTTGAAGAGTGGTGGCAAAGGTTGTTTTTCATCAAAGTTCTCCTTCAAAGTCATCAATAAGAAGAGATCAAGAAACTGAGAAGCAAATAAAAGTGAATATTTACATGACAGAGAATGACAGTGAGCTCAGAGCTAGAATCTTCAGGGGTTGAGGGACAGGGCATCCTCAGGGCTCACCTACAGTGTCTGTAGGTGATTGTAACAAGCTGGAACAGTGAGGGGTGCCATTTGACATGAGAGTCAAAGCTTGGGTATTTAGGAAGGTCAGAGGGAGAATTGTCTGCAAGTGGTATGGGCAGAAAGGACTCCTAGTCTACCTTCAAGTCTTATATTGGGGGGCTTGGGGAAAAGAAAACAAAAACACAGGCACGATTTTTTTTTTTTTTGAGATGGAGTCTCGCTCTGTCACCCAGGGTGGAGTGAAGTGGCGTGACCTTTGCTCACTGCAACCTCCACCTCCTGGGTTCAAGCAATTCTCCTGCCTCAGCCTCCCTAGTAGCTGGGATTATGGATGCATGCCACCACGCCCAGATACTTTTTGTATTTTTAATAGAGACGGGGTTTCACCATGTTGGCCAGGCTCATCTTGAACTCCTGACCTCAGGTGATCCACCCTCCTTGGCCTCCCAAAGGCCAGCCCATGCCTGGGATTACAGGTGTGAGCCACCATGGCCGGCCAACAGGCACAATTTGGGAAGGCTCCAGAGAAAGCAGTTCCAGGGAAGATCCACCTTCCACGTTTAAGGGGCACCATATCTTGTATTGGACACATGTACAACTGTCCTTCAAATAGTAGACTCTGAGTTCCAACATTAGGGCAGTTTTTTTACTCCTATGAAGGATTGGCTTTGGGGCTTGCCTGTCATTATGGAGATATGATTAAAATTCTGAAACATTGGCATAGTTGTTTTGTTCTGTTTTTCTCTGTCTCTATTTGAGTGGTGTGTGTGTGTGTGTGTGTGTGTGTGTGTGTGTGTGTGTGTGTGAGAGAGAGAGAGAGAGAGAGAGAGAGATAGGGTTACCTAAAGGGTGATGATACCATAAAGAGAAATTGGTTACAGAGTGCTTTGTACAATGAATATTAACATTAAAGCAAAATACTTGAGTCTTTCCAGTTGCACCTGCATTTCACTTCTTGCCAATCTTTAAATTTAACAGATGGAATTTTACTGTGTCAAGAAGCATTGAATGCTGAGCGGGAGCTATGTCATCCAGATACAGATCTCTGCAGATTTGATGCTACAGATGAAGAGTTGAGATGTAAGTGTTAAATTGAGATATTCACTTTTCTGGTATATATGCAATATGTGAGACTCAGAGACCACTCACAGGAAAGTGCACACGCCAACCTTTGTTGACATTAATGTCCTAGTTTTAGCTGGAGTGTTATTGGGAGGCTGTGGTGGTTTATACTAAATACATCAATTTAAGGCGATGTCATTTTGTGAAACAAACTAAAGCCATTGTGGAATGATATGCAATGTTTCTTCTATAAAATTTCAGTGTGATTATGAATAGTAAATAATTTAAACTAACTAATCTAATCCCATAAAGTAGGTAAGGTAAAATATAAAGCCATTTTAAAAATTGTTGACTGGGTATGGTGGCTCATGCCTGCAATCTCAGCACTTTGGGAGGCTGGGATGAGAGGATTGCTTGAGGCCAAGAGCTCAAAATTAGCCTGGGCAATATAGCAAGATGTCATTTCTACCAAAAGAAAAAAAAAAAAAGAATTACCTGAGCATGGTGGCATGCACCTGTGGTCCTAGCTACTTGGGAGGCTGAGGCTGGAAGATTGCTTGAGCCCAGGAGTTTGAGGCTACAGTGGGCTATGATTGCAACACTGCATTTGGCCTGGGTGGCAGAACAAGACCCTGTCTCTTAAAAAAATTAAAACATATTGTGACTGAAGTGGTGACACATACAACAAAAACTAGGAATCCCCTTTTTTTATGGCAATGGGTCACATTTGAGAGGATATTGTACATGTGGATCAACTGAGAAATTTTTGCAAAATGGAGTTGCTGGTACACTCTAAGGATTATTGAATCCCAACTTCCAGATATAAATTAGTGTGTGCTGATGTGTATGCGTGTATATAAGCCTTTTGGTTGATTACAACACATAACTTGGTTAAGCAGCCACTCTAGCAGACTAATAGTCTGCTAGACTATTAGTGGTGTAGATATTTCCATGTTTATACAGATGACTGTTTAGATATTTCCATTTTTATGCAGATGGCGGTGTAGATATTTCCATGTTTATAGAGATAGCGGTGTAGATATTTCCAAGTTTATACAGATAGTGGTGTAGATATTTCCATGGTTGTACAGATAGCTGTGTAGATATTTCCATGTTTATACAGATTGCGGTGTAGGTATTTCCATGTTTACAGAGATAGCGGTGTAGATATTTCCAAGTTTATACAGATGGCTGTGTAGATATTTCAATGTGTATACAGATGGCAGTGTAGATATTTCCATGTTTATACAGATGGAGGTGTAGATATTTTCATGTTTATACAGATTACTCTGTAGATATTTTCATATTTTTACAGATGGCGGCGTAGATATTTCCATGTTTCTACAGATAGCGGTGTGGCTATTTCCATGTTTATACAGATAGCGGTGTAGATATTTCCACGTTTATAGAGATGACTGTGTAGATATTTCCATATTTATACAGATGGCAGTGTAGATATTTCTATGTTTATTCAGATATTGGTGTAGATATTTCCATGTTTATACAGATGACTCTGTAGATATTTCCATGTTTATATAGATGGCCGTGTAGCTATTTCCATGTTTATAGAGATAGCCATGTAGATATTTCCATGTTTATACAGATAGTGGTGTAGATATTTCCATGTTTATACAGATGACCGTGTAGGTATTTCCATGTTTATTCAGATGGCGGAGTAGATATTTCCATGTTCATAGAGATAGCCATGTAGATATTTCCATGTTTATACAGATATTGTTGTTGATATTTCCATGTTAAGGCAGATAGCGGTGTAAATATTTCCATGTTTATAAAGATAGTGGTGTAGATATTTCCATGGTTATACAGATAGCGGTGGAGATATTTCCATGTTTATACAGACAGCGATGTAGTTATTTCCATGTTTATACAGAAAGCGGTGTAGATCTTTCCATGTTTATACAGATAGTGTTGTAGATATTTCCATGTTTACACAGATAGCGGTGTAGGTATTTCCATGTTTACAGAGATAGCGTTGTAGATATTTGCATGTTTGTACAGATAGCAGTGTAGATATTTCCATGTTTATACAAATAGCGGTGTAGATGTTTCCATGTTTATACAGATTGCGGTGTAGGTATTTGCATGTTTACAGAGATAGCGGTGAAGATATTTCCAAGTTTATACAGATGGCTGTGTAGATATTTCCATGTGTATACAGATGGAAGTGTAGATATTTCCATGTTTATACAGATGGAGGTGTAGATATTTCCATGTTTATTCAGATAGCGGTGTAGATATTTCCACGATTATACAGATAACGGTGTAGATATTTCCAGGTTTATACAGATAGTGGTGTAGATATTTCCATGATTATACAGATAGCGGTGTAGATATTTCCATGTTTACACAGAGAGCATTGTAGATATTTGCATGTATGTACAGATAGCAGTGTATATATTTCCATGTTTATACAAATAGCGGTGTAGATGTTTCCATGTTTATACAGATTGCAGTGTAGGTATTTCCATGTTTACAGAGATAGCGGTGTAGATATTTCCAAGTTTATACAGATGGCTGTGTAGATATTTCCATGTTTATACAGATGGAAGTGTAGATATTTCCATATTTATAGAGATAGCGGTGTAGATATTTCCATGTTTATACAGATAGCGGTGGGGATATTTCCATGTTTATACAGATAGCGGTGGAGATATTTCCATGTTTATACAGATGGCGGTGTAGATATTCCCAGGTTTATACAGATAGTGGTGTAGATATTTCCATGTTTGTACAGATAGCGGTGTAGATATTTCCATGTTTATATAGATTGCGGTGTAGGTATTTCCATGTTTATACAGATAGCGGTGTGGATATTTCCATGTTTCTACAGATGGCTCTGTAGATATTTCCATGGGTATACAGATGGCTGTGTAGATATTTCCATGTGTATACAGATGGGAGTGTAGATATTTCCATGTTTATACAGATGGAGGTGTAGATATTTCCATGTTTACATAGATAGCGGAGTAGATATTTCCATGTATAAACAGATAGCGGAGGAGATATTTCCATGTTTATACAGATGGCGGTGTAGATATTTCCATGTTTATACAGATAGTGGTGTAGTTATATCCATGTTTATACAGATAGCGGTGTAGATATTTCCATGTTGATACAGATTGCGGTGTATCTATTTCCATGTTTATAGAGATAGCGGTGTAGATATTTACATGTATCTACAGATGGCTGTGTAGATATTTCCATGAGTATACAGATGGCAGTGTAAATATTTCCATGTTTATAAAGATGGTGGTGTAGATATTTCCCTGTTTATACAGATAATTGTGTATATATTTCCATGTTTTTACAGATGGCGGTCTAGATATTTCCATGCTTATACAAATAGCAGTGTAGATGTTTCCATGTTTATAGAAATGGCTGTGTAGATATTTCCAAGTTTATACAGATGGCAGTGAAGATTTTTCCATGCTAATACACATAGTGGTGTAGATAATTCCATGTTTATACAGGTGACTGTTAAGTGATTTCCATTTTTATGCAGATGGCGGTGTAGATATTTCCATGTTTATAGAGATAGCGGTGTAGATATTTCCAAGTTTATACAGATAGTGGTGTAGATATTTCCATGTTTGTACAGATACCTGTGTAGATATTTCCATGTTTATACAGATTGCGGTGTAGGTATTTCCATGTTTACAGAGATAGCGGTGTAGATATTTCCAAGTTTATACAGATGGCTGTGTAGATATTTCCATGTGTATACAGATGGCCGTGTAGATATTTCCATGTTTATACAGATGGAGGTGTAGATATTTCCATGTTTATACAGATTACTCTGTAGATATTTTCATATTTTTTCAGATGGCGGTGTAGATATTTCCATGTTTCTACAGATAGCGGTGTGGCTATTTCCATGTTTATACAGATAGCGGTGTTGATATTTCCATGATTATAGAGATGACTGTGTAGATATTTCCATGTTTATACAGATGGCAGTGTAGATATTTCTATGTTTATTCAGATATTGGTGTAGATATTTCCATGTTTATACAGATGAATCTGTAGATATTTCCATGTTTATACAGATGGCCGTGTAGATATTTCCATGTTTATAGAGATAGCCATGTAGATATTTCCATGTTTATACAGATAGTGGTGTAGATATTTCCATGTTTATACAGATGGCGGTGTAGATATTCCCAGGTTTATACAGATAGTGGTGTAGATATTTCCATGTTTATACAGATGGCGGTGTAGATATTTCCAGGCTTATACAGATAGTGGTGTAGATATTTCCATGTTTATACAGATAGCGGTGTAGATATTTCCATGTTTCTACAGATGGCTGTGTAGATATGTCCATGGGTATACAGATGGCTGTGTAGATATTTCCATGTGTATACAGATGGGAGTGTAGATATTTCCATGTTTATACAGATGGAGGTGTAGGTATTTCCATGTTTACACTGATAGCGGAGTAGATATTTCCATGTTTAAACAGATAGCGTTGGAGATATTTCCATGTTTATACAGATGGCGGTGTAGATATTTCCATGGTATACAGATAGTGGTGTAGATATATCCATGTTTATACAGATAGCGGTGTAGATATTTCCATGTTGATAGAGATTGCGGTGTAGCTATTTCCATGTTTATAGAGATAGTGGTGTTGATATTTCCATGTATCTAGAGATGGCTGTGTAGATATTTCCATGAGTATACAGATGGCAGTGTAGATATTTCCATGTTTATAAAGATGGTGGTGTAGATATTTCTCTGTTTATACAGATAACTGAGTATATATTTCCATGTTTTTACAGATGGCGGTCTAGATATTTCCATTTTTATACAGATAGCAGTGTAGATATTTCCATGTTTATAGAAATGGCTGTGTAGATATTTCCAAGTTTATACAGAGGGCAGTGAAGGTGTTTCCATGTTTATACACATAGTGGTGTAGATATTTCCATGTTTATACTGATGACTGTTTAGTTATTTCCATTTTATGCAGATGACGCTGTAGATATTTCCATGTTTGTACAGATAGCTGTGTAGATATTTCCATGTTTATACAGATAGCGGTGGGGATATTTCCATGTTTATACAGATAGCGGTGTAGATATTTCCATGTTTGTACAGATAGCTGTGTAGATATTTCCATGTTTATACAGATTGCGGTGTAGGTATTTCCATGTTTACAGAGATAGCGGTGTAGATATTTCCAAGTTCATACAGATGGCTGCGTAGATATTTCAATGTGTATACAGATGGCAGTGTAGATATTTCCATGTTTATACAGATGGAGGTGTAGATATTTCCATGTTTATACAGATTACTCTGTAGATATTTTCATATTTTTACAGATGGCGGTGTAGATATTTCCATGTTTCTACAGATAGCGGTGTGGCTATTTCCATGTTTATACAGATAGCGGTGTAGATATTTCCACGTTTATAGAGATGACTGTGTAGATATTTCCATGTTTATACAGATGGCAGTGTAGATAATTCTATGTTTATTCAGATATTGGTGTAGATATTTCCATGTTTATACAGATGACTCTGTAGATATTTCCATGTTTATACAGATGACCGTGTAGGTATTTCCATGTTTATTGAGATGGCGGTGTAGATATTTCCATGTTCATAGAGACAGCCATGTAGATATTTCCATGTTTATACAGATATTGTTGTTGATATGTCAATGTTTATGCAGATAGCGGTGTAAATATTTCCATGTCTATAAAGATAGTGGTGTAGATATTTCCATGCTTATACAGATAGCGGTGGAGATATTTCCATGTTTATACAGACAGCGATGTAGATATTTCCATGTTTATACAGACAGCGGTGTAGATCATTCCATGTTTATACAGATAGCGTTGTAGATATTTCCATGTTTACAAAGATAGCAGTGTAGGTATTTCCATTTTTAAACAGATAGCGTTGTAGATATTTGCATGTTTGTACAGATAGCAGTGTAGATATTTCCATGTTTATACAGGTAGCGGTGTAGGTGTTTCCATGTTTATACGGATTGCGGTGTAGGTATTTCCATGTTTACAGAGATAGCGGTGTAGATATTTCCAAGTTTATAGAGATGGCTGTGTAGATATTTCCAAGTGTATACACATGGAAGTGTAGATATTTCCATGTTTATACAGATGGAGGTGTAGATATTTCCATGTTTATACAGATAGCGGTGTAGATATTTCCACGATTATACAGATAGCGGTGTAGATATTTCCACGTTTATACAGATAGCGGTGTAGATATTTCCATGTTCATACAGATAGCGGTGCAGATATTTCCATGTTTATAGAGATAGCGGTGTAGATATTTCCATGTTTATACAGATAGCGGTGGGGATATTTCCATGTTTATACAGATAGCAGTGGAGATATTTCCATGTTTATACAGATGGCGGTGTAGATATTTCCAGGTTTATACAGATAGTGGTGTAGATATTTCCATGTTTATACAGATAGCGGTGTAGATATATCCATGTTTATATAGATTGCGGTGTAGGTATTTCCATGTTTATTCAGATAGCGGTGTAGTTATTTCCATGTTTCTACAGATGGCTGTGTAGATATGTCTAAGGGTATACAGATGGCTGTGTAGATATTTCCATGTGTATACAGATGGGAGTGTAGATATTTCCATGTTTATACAGATGGAGGTGTAGATATTTCCATGTTTAAACAGATAGCGGAGTAGATATTTCCATGTTTAAATAGATAGCGGTGGAGATATTTCCATGTTTATATAGATGGCGGTGTAGATATTTCCATGCTTATAGAGATGGCTGTGTAGATACTTCCATGTTCATACAGATGGTTGTGTAGATATTTCCATGTTTATACAGATGGCAGTGTAGATTTTCCCATGTTTATACAGATAGTGGTGTGGAAATTTCCATGTTTATACAGATGTCCGTGTAGTTATTTCCATATTTATACAGATGGCGGTGTAGATATTTCCATGTTTATAGAGATAGCCATGTAGATATTTCCATGTTTACACAGATAGCGGTGTAGACATTTCTAGGTTTATATAAATAGCGGTGTAGATATTTCCATATTTATACAGATAGAGGTGTAGGTATTTCCATGTTTATACAGATAGCGTTGTGGATATTTCCATGTTTATACAGATAGCGGTGTAGATATTTCCATGTTTATACCGACAGCGCTGTAGATATTTCCCTGTTTATACAGATAGTGGTGTGCATATTTCCATGTTTATAAAGACAGCGGTGTAGATATTTCCACATTTATAGAGATAGCGGTGGAGATATTTCCATGTTTATAAGATAGCGATGTAGATATTTACATGTTCATACAGATAGCGGTGGAGATATTTCCATCTTTATACAGATAGCGGGGTAGATATTTCCATCTTTATACAGATAGCGGTGTAGATATTTCCATGTTTATACAGTAAGCGGTGTAGATATTTTCATGTTGATACAGGTAGCGGTGTAGGTATTTCCAAGTTTATAGAGATAGCAGTGTAGACATTTCCATGTTTATAGAGATAGCGGTGTAGATATTTCCATATTTATACAGATAGCGGTGTAGATATTTGTATGTTTATACAGATAGCGGTGCAGATATTTCCATGTTTATACAGATAGCGGTGTAGATATTTCCATGTTTATACCGATTGCTGTGGAGATATCTCCATGTGTATACAGATGGCAGTGTGGTTATTTCCATGTTTATACAGATGACTGTGTAAATATTTCCATGTTTTTACAGATTGTGGTGTAGATATTCCCATGTTTATACTGATGGCAGTGTAGATATTTCCATGTTTATAGAGACAGTGGTGTAGATATTTCCAAGTTTATACAGATAAATGTGTAGGTATTTCCATGTTTATACAGATGGCGGTGTAGAAATTTCCATGTTTATAGAGATAGCCATGTATATATTTCCATGTTTCTACAGAGAGCGGTGTAGACATTTCCATGTTTGTAGAGATAGCGGTGTAGATATTTCCATATTTTTACAGATAGCGGTGTAGATATTTCCATGTTTATAAAGATACCGGTGTAGATATTTCCATGTTTATGCAGATAGCGGTGTAGATATATCCATGTTTATAAAGATACCGGTGTAGATATTTCCATGTTTATGCAGATAGCGGTGTAGATATATCCATGTTTATACAGATCGTGGTGTAGATATTTCCATGTTTATACAGATAGCGGTGTAGATATTTCCATCTTAACAGAGATAGCGGTGTACATATTTCCATGTTTACACAGACACCTGTGTAGATATTTCCATTTTTACACAGAGAGTGTTGTAGATATTTCCCTGTTTATACAGATAGCAGTGGAGATATTTCCATGTTTATACAGATAGCAGTGGAGATATTTCCATGTTTATACAGATGGCGGTGTAGATATTTACAAGTTTATGCAGACAGCGGTGCAGATATTTCCTTGTTTATACAGACGGCTGTGTAGATATTTCTATGTGTATACAGATGGCAGTGTAGATATTTCCATATTTATACAGATGGAGGTGTAGATATTTCCATGTTTATGCAGATGACTGTGTAGATATTTCCATGCTTTTACAGATGGCGGTTTGGCTATTTCCGTGTTTATACAGATAGCGAAGTAGATATTTCCATGTTTATACAGATAGTGGTGTAGATATTTCCATGTTTACACAGATGACAGTGAAGGTATTTCCATGTTTATACAGATGGCGGTTTAGATATTTCCATGTTTATAGAGATAGCCATGTAGATATTTCCATGTTTATACAGATAGCGGTGTAGACATTTCCATGTTAATAGAGATAGCGTTGTATGTATTTCCATATTTATACAGAGAGCGTTGTAGATATTTCCATGTTTACACTGATAGCGGTGTAGATATTTCCATGTTTATACTGATAGCGTTGTAGTTATTTCCATGTTTATACAGATAACTGTGTATATATTTCCATGTTTATACACATGGCGGTGTAGATATTTCCATGTTTATAGAGATAGCGGTGTAGATATTTACATGTTTATACAGATAGCTGTGAAGATATTTCCATGTTTATAGAGATAGCGGTGTAGATATTTCCATATTTACACGTAGCCGTGCAGATATTTCCATGTTTCTTCAGATGGCGGGGTAGATATTTCCATGTTTATACAGATAGCGGTGTGGCTATTTCCATGTTTATACAGATGGCAGTGTAGGTATTTCCATGTTTATACAGATAGCGATGTACATATTTCCATGTTTATACAGATAGCGGTGTAGATATTTCCATGTTTATACAGATAGCGGTGTAGATATTTCCATGTTTATACAGATAGCGGTGTAGATATTTCCATATTTATACAGGTAGCGGTGTAGGTATTTCCATGTTTCTAGAGATAGCAGTGTAGACATTTCCATGTTTATACCGATTGCTGTGTAGATATCTCCATGTGTATACAGATGGCAGTGTGGATATTTCCATGTTTATTCAGATGACTGTGTAAATATTTCCATGTTTTTGCAGATGGCGGTGTAGTTATTTCCATGTTTATACTGATGGCAGTGTAGATATTTCCATGTTTATACAGATAGTGGTGTAGATATTTCCAAGTTTATACAGATAAATGTGTAGGTATTTCCATGTTTATACAGATGGCGGAGTAGAAATTTCCATGTATATAGAGATAGCCATATATATATTTCCATGTTTATACAGAGAGCGGTGTAGACATTTCCATGTTTCTAGAGATAGCGGTGTAGATATTTCCATATTTATACAGATAGCGGTGTAGATATTTCCATGTTTATACAGATACCGGTGTAGATATTTCCATGTTTATGCAGATAGCGGTGTAGATATATCCATGTTTATACAGATCGTAGTGTAGATATTTCCATGTTTATACAGATTGCGGTGTAGATATTTCCATCTTCACAGAGATAGCGGTGTACATATTTCCAGGTTTACACAGACAGCTTTGTAGATATTTCCATTTTTACACAGATAGTGTTGTAGATATTTCCCTGTTTATACAGATTGTAGTGGAGATATTTCCATGTTTATGCAGATGGCGCTGTAGATATTTACAAGTTTATGCAGACAGCGGTGCAGATATTTCCATGTTTATAGAGATAGCGGTGTAGATATTTCCATGTTTATACAGATAGCGGTGTAGATATTTCCGTATTTATAGAGATTGCTGTGTAGATATTTCCAAATTTGGACAGATACCGGTGTAGTTATTTCCATGTTTATTACGATGGCGGTGTAGATATTTCCATGTTTATACAGATAGCGGTGTGGCTATTTCCATGTTTAAACAGATGACAGTGTAGATATTTCCATGTTTTTACAGATAGCGGTGTAGATCTTTCCATGTTTATAGTGATAGCTGTGGAGATATTTCCATGTTTATAGAGAAAGCGGTGGAGATATTTCCATGTTTATACAGATAACGATGTAGATATTTCCATGTTTATACAGATAGCGTTGTGGATATTTCCATGTTTATACAGATAGCTGTGTAGATATTTCCATGTTTATACAGACAGCGCTGTAGATACTTCCCTGTTTATACAGATAGTGGTGTGCATATTTCCATGTTTATAAAGATAGTGGTGGAGATATTTCCATGTTTATAAGATAGCGATGTAGATATTGACATGTTCATACAGATTGCGGTAGAGATATTTCCATCTTTATATAGATAGCGGTGTAGATATTTCCATGTTTATACAGTTAGCCGTGTAGATATTTCCATGTTTATACAGATAGCGGTGTAGATATTTCCATGTTTATACAGGTAGCGGTGTAGGTATTTCCATGTTTATAGAGATAGCAGTGTAGACATTTCCATGTTTATAGAGATGGCGGTGTAGATATTTCCATATTTATACAGATGGCGGTGTAGATATTTGTATGTTTATACAGATAACGGTGTAGATATTTCCATGTTTATACAGATACCGGTGTAGATATTTCCATGTTTATGCAGATAGCGGTGTAGATATATCCATGTTTATACAGATCGTGGTGTAGATATTTCCATGTTTATACAGATAGCGTTGTAGCTATTTCCATCTTCACAAAGATAGCGGTGTAAATATTTCCATGTTTACACAGACAGATGTGTAGATATTTCCATTTTTACACGGATAGTGTTGTAGATATTTCCCTGTTTATACAGATAGCAGTGGAGATATTTCCATGTTTATACAGATAGCAGTGCAGATATTTCCATGTTTATACAGATGGCGGTGTAGATATTTACAAGTTTATGCAGACAGCAGTGCCGATATTTGCATGTTTATACAGATAGCCGTGGAGATATTTCCGTCTTTATAGAGATAGCGGTGTAGATATTTCCATATTTAGACAGATACCGGTGTAGTTATTTCCATGTTTATTCCGATGGCTGTGTAGATATTTCCATGTTTATACAGATAGCTGTGTGGCTATTTCCATGTTTAAACAGATGGCAGTGTAGATATTTCCATGTTTATACAGATAGCGGTGTAGATATTTCCATGTTTATAGAGATAGCTGTGGAGATATTTCCATGTTTATAGAGACAGCAGTGGAGATATTTCCATGTTTATACAGATAACGTTGTAGATATTTCCATGTTTATACAGATAGCGTTGTGGATATTTCCATGTTTATACAGATAGCGGTGTAGATATTTCCATGTTTATACAGACAGCAGTGTAGGTATTTCCCTGTTTATACAGATAGCGGTGTGCGTATTTCCATGTTTATAAAGATAGCGGTGTAGATATTTCCATGTGTATAAAGATAGCGGTGGAGATATTTCCATGTTTATAAGATAGCGATTTAGATATTTACATGTTCATACACATAGCAGTGTAGATATTTCCAAGTTTATACAGATAGCAGTGTAGATATTTCCATGTTTATACAGATAGCGGTGTAGATATTTCGATGTTTATACAGATAGCGGTGGAGATATTTCCAATTTTATACAGTTAGCGGTGTAGTTATTTCCATGTTCATACAGATAGCAGTGTAGATATTTCCAGGTTTATACAGATAGCGGTGTAGGTATTTCCATGTTTATAGAGATAGCGGTGTAGATATTTCCATGTTGATACAGATGGCTGTGTAGATATTTCCATATGTATAGAGATGGCAGTGTAGATATTTCCATGTTTATTCAGACGGAGGTGTGGATATTTCCAAGTTTATACAGATGGCTGTGTAGATATTTCCATGTGTATACAGATGGCAGTATAGATATTTCCATGTTTATTCAGATGGGGGAGTAGATATTTCCATGTTTGTACAGATGACTGTGTAGATATTTCCATGTTTTACAGCTGGCGGTGTAGATATTTCCATGTTTATACAGATAGCGGTGTGGCTATTTACTTGTATATACAGATAGCGATGTAGATATTTCCATGTTTATAGAGATATTTCCATGTTTATGCAGATAGTGGTGTAGATATTTCCATGTTTACACAGATGACTGTGTAGGTATTTCCATCTTTATACAGGTGGCGGTGTAGATATTTCCATGTTTATAGAGAAAGCCATGTAAATATTTCCAAGTTTATACAGATAGCGGTGTAGACATTTCCATGTTTATAGAGATAGCAGTGCAGGTATTTCCATATTTATACAGATAGCGTTGTAGATATTTCCATGTTTATACTGATAGCGGTGTAGATATTTCCATGTTTATACTGATAGCGTTTTAGTTATTTCCAAGTTTATACAGATGACTGTGTATATATTTCCATGCTTATACACATGGCGGTGTAGATATTTCCATGTTTATAGACATAGCGGTGTAGATATTTACATGTTTATACAGGTAGCTGTGTAGATATTTCTATGTTTATAGAGATAGCGGTGTAGATATTTCCGTGTTTACACGTAGCCGTGCAGATATTTTCATGTTTCTTCAGATGGCGGTGTAGATATTTACATGTTTATACAGGTAGCAGTGTGGCTATTTCCATGTTTATACAGATGGCAGTGTAGATATTTCCATGTTTATACAGATATCGATGTAGATATTTCCATGTTTATACAGATAGCGGTGTAGATATTTTCATGTTTATGCAGATAGCGGTGTAGATATTTCCATGTTTATACAGATAGCGGTGTAGATTTTCCATGTTTATACAGATAGCGGTGTAGATATTTCCATGTTTATACAGATGGCTGTGTAGATATCTCCATGTGTATACAGATGCCAGTGTGGATATTTCCATGTTTATACAGATGACTGTGTAAATATTTCCATGTTTTTACAGATTGCGGTGTAGATATTTCCATGTTTATACAGATGGCAGTGTAGATATTTCCATGTTTATACAGATAGTGGTGTAGGTATTTCCATGTTTATACAGATAATTGTGTAGGTATTTCCATGTTTATACAGATGGCGGTGTAGATATTTCCATGTTTATAGAGAAACCCATTTAGATATTTCCATGTTAATACAGATAGCCGTGTAGACATTTCCATGTTTCTAGAGATAGCCATGTAGATATTTCCATGTTTATACCGATAGCGGTGTAGATATTTTCACGTTTATACTGATAGCAGTGTAGATATTTCCACATTTATAGAGATAGCGGTGTAGATATTTCCACGTTTACAGAGATAGCGGTGTAGATATTTCCATGTTTACAGAGACATCGGTGTAGATATTTCTACGTTTATAGAAATAGCGGTGTAGATATTTCCATTTTTATAGAAACAGTGGTGTAGATATTTCCACATTTATAGTGATGGCGGTGTAGATATTTCCATGTTTATAGAGACAGCGGTGTAGATATTTGCATGTTTATAGAGAGAGCGGTGTAGATATTTCCATGTTTATATTGACAGCAGTGTAGATATTTCCATGTTTATACAGATAGCAGTGTAGATATTTCCATGTTTATAGAGATAGCGGTGTAGATATTTCCATGTTTATACAGATAGCGGTATAGATATTTCTTTGTTTATAGAGACAGCGATGTAGATATTTCCATGTTTATACAGATAACGGTGTAGATATTTCCATGTTTTTAGAAATAGCGTAGTAGATATTTCCATGTTTATAGAGACAGCGGTGTAGATATTTCCACGTTTATAGGGATAGCGGTGTAGTTATTTCCACGTTTATACAGATAGTGGTGAAGATGTTTCCAGTTTAATACAGGTAGCTGTGTAGATATTTCCAAGTTTATACACATAGCGGTGTAGATATTTCCACGTTTATACACATATCGGTGTAGATGTTTCCACATTTATACAGATAGCGGTGTAGATATTTCCATGTTTGTAGACCTAGCAATGTAGATATTTCCACGTCTATACAGATAGCGGTGTAGACATTTCCACGTTAATACAGATAGCGGTGTAGATATTTCCAGTTTTATAGAGACAGCGGTGTAGATATTTCCAAGTTTATACAGATAGCGGTGTAGGTATTTCCATGTTTATAGAAACAGTGATGTAGACCTTTGCATGTTTATAGAGATAGCGTTGTAGATATTTTCCATGTTTATAGAGACAGTGGTGCAGATATTTCCATGTTTATACAGATAGAGGTGTAGGTATTTCCATGTTTATATAGACAGCGGTGTAGATTTTTCCATGTTTATACAGATAGCGGTGTTGTTATTTCCTTGCTTATAGAGACAGCGGTGTAGATATTTCCATGTTTATACAGATATCGCTGTAGATATTTCCATGTTTATAGAGATAGCGATGTAGATATTTCCATGTTTATAGAGATAGCTGTTTACATATTTCCATGTTTATACAGATAGCGGTGTAGATATTTCCATGTTTATAGTGATAGCGGTGTAGATATTTCCATGTTTATAGAGACGGCGGTGTAAATAGTTCCAGGTTTATACAGATAGCGTTGTAAATGTTTACACATTTACAGAGATAGCGGTGTAGACATTTCCACATTTATACAGAAAGCGGTGTAGGTATTTCCTCGTTTACAGAGATTTTATGAAAATTTATTTTTTTAATATGAAACAAGTAATTGGGGTACCTACCTTATGGCATTTTTTACATTCAGAGTGTTAAAAATACCCCTTCCCTAACCAAAACCCTGACAAATAGAGCCAGGGACGGCCACGCAAAAAAGTATTCTTGGGCTTGTATGCCTGATAACAAAAACTTATCCCAGAAGACTGCAAAAAACACAATCTTACACAAAGCCCATTGCAACTTTGCACACAACAATGCTTCTGAGGGATATTTGCCCAACAACTGCCTGTCCAACCTGGGCCTGGCATCACCTTTGTTATTCATCTTTGTAGCCAAGGATAATCATTTCCAAATGATCATATAATCTTCCTCATTTTTTCTTTTGTCTTCCTTTACCTCCGTGAATATGCATATAGTTTACTCTGGCTTGCCTGTTTCTATTGCAAGGCTCTGTTTCCAAACGAATATCTTTTTCTTGTGGAGAGCCTCTCTCTGTTTGTTATTTAGGTTGATAAGAGAAATGTGAACATTTGAGAGCTCAGGTAAAAGGCCTTAGTCTACAGTGAAACTTTTTTGCACCCTTAGATGCTTACTTCCACTACGACTTGCAGGTGGGCCTTGAAAAGTTCTTGGAATAAGTTTGAGCTTTGGTCTTCTCCGATTCATTTAGCATAGATTCTCAAAATGTGGTCCCTGGACCCACAGCATCATCATCACCTGGAGATTGTTAGAAATGCAAATCATCGGGCCTCATTCCAGACCCTCAGCTGGAAACTCTAGGGGCATGGCCAGACCCTCTGTAGCTGAACAAGCCATCCAGGTGGTTTTGATGCAGCTAAAGTTCTGGAACCACTAATGTAGCCCCATTTGGAAAACTTGGCTCTACAGGCCTCCCTAGCTGCTAAGCTGCTAGCATTTTTTTGTTTGTTTGTTTGTTTGTTTGTTTTGATACAGGGTCTTGCTCTGTTGACCAGACCGTGACCTCCTGGGTTCAAGCGTGGACTCAGCCTCCTGAGTAGCTGGGACTACAGGTACGTGCCACCACCATGCCCAACTACTTTTTGTATTTTTTTTTTTGTAGGGATGGGGTTTTAGCCCAGGCTAGTCTCAAATTCCTGGACTCAAGCAATCTGCCCACTTTGGCCTCACGAAGTGCTGGGATTATAGGCAAGGGCCACCACTCCTGGCCCAAAGTTCATATTTTAACTACTAACCTAAATTATTTTTAAAACAAAAGTCTCCTTGGACTAAAACCAGGTCAGAGTGACATGATCATGTGCCTGTTTTGTGCAGGGTGAAGTGAGATGATTATCTAGGAAATAGCTGAAATGTCCTGAGGGTGACAAAGAGGAGCTGTGTTTTCAGCCAAATATCAGAACCAGGGCCACTGCCTGCCACCGAACCCCAGCGGGGACCCCTACTTTGTGTTTATCTGTGGTGGCTACGCTTACCCACATGGGTGGGAACCCCGAGAATGACTCCAGACTTTTCCAGGGACTGCATGCCAGGGTATTTTTACAATTTATGTGTAGACTTTGTTCGGGTGGAAAAGTTATTTTATGAAGACGAAACAAGCAATTGGGGTACCTACCTTATGGCATTTTTTACATTGAGAGTGTTAAAAATACCCCTCCCCTAACCAAAACCCTGACAAATAGAGCCAGGGAAGGCCATGCAATAAAGGATTCTTGGGCTTGTATGCCTGATAACAAAAACTTATCACAGAAGACTGCAAAAAACACAATCTTGCACAAAGCCCATTGCAACTTTGCACACAACAATGCTTCTGAAGGATATTTGCCCAACAACTGCCTGTCCAACCTGGGCCTGGCATCACCTTTGTTATTGATCTTTGTAGCCAAGGATAGTCATTTCCAAATGATCATATAATCTTCCTCATTTTTTCTTTTGTCTTCCTTTACCTCCGTGAATATGCATATAGTTTACTCTGGCTTGCCTGTTTCTATTGCAAGGCTCTGTTTCCAAACGAATATCTTTTTCTTGTGGAGAGCCTCTCTCTGTTTGTTATTTAGGTTGATAAGAGAAATGTGAACATTTGAGAGCTCAGGTAAAAGGCCTTAGTCTACAGTGAAACTTTTTTGCACCCTTAGATGCTTACTTCCACTACAACTTGCAGGTGGGCCTTGAAAAGTTCTTGGAATAAGTTTGAGCTTTGGTCTTCTCCGATTCATTTAGCATAGATTCTCAAAATGTGGTCCCTGGACCCACAGCATCAGCATCACCTGGAGATTGTTAGAAATGCAAATCATCGGGCCTCATTCCAGACCCTCAGCTGGAAACTCTAGGGGCATGGCCAGACCCTCTGTAGCTGAACAAGCCATCCAGGTGGTTTTGATGCAGCTAAAGTTCTGGAACAACTAATGTAGCCCCATTTGGAAAACTTGGCTCTACAGGCCTCCCAAGCTGGTAAGCTGCTACCATTTTTTGTTTGCTTGTTTCTTTGTTTTGATACAGGGTCTTGCTCTGTTGACCAGACAGTGACCTCCTGGGTTCAAGCGAGGACTCAGCCTCCTGAGTAGCTGGGACTACAGGTATGTGCCACCACCATGCCCAACTACTTTTTCTATTTTTTTTTTGTAGGGATGGGGTTTTAGCCCAGGCTAGTCTCAAATTCCTGGACTCAAGCAATCTGCCCACTTTGGCCTCACGAACTGCTGGGATTATAGGCATGAGGCACTGTTCCCGGGCCTGCCAGCTTTGTATAATCTGAGGAGTTTTTAAAAATACCTAGACTCAGGGCAAACCCCAGACACTTAAGTCAGATTCTCTGGGAGGTGAAGCCCAGGCACTGGTATTTTTAAAGTCTCTACAGATGGTTCTAATGTGCTGCTAAGTTAGAGAACCGCTGACCTAGACCAGGCCTTTTCAAACTTAATGTGCACGTGAATTACCTGGACCTTGTTAAAATGCAGATTCAGTCTGCATAGGCCTGGGGTGGAGCCTGAGCTTCTGCATTTTTAACAAGTCTCTAGAGGATGCTGCTGCATCTGGGCTGCTAACTACACTTGGAGATAGGAGGTTCTGGAGAGCAGAGGAAAGAGCATGAACCATAACCTAGGGGCTGCTAGTCCTGACTTCCGAGCCAAGGTTTGCCTTTATGTGGCTGGCAACTTGCTTGGACTCCTACCTCAATTCTTTGGGCCCAAGGTTTGTCCTGCCTCAGAAGGATGTCAAGAAAATTGAGTGAGTAATGCAGAATTGTTTCTTAAAGTGTGTGCAGATGCTCCATGAATTTAGAGAGTATGTGGATGCACATTAGTAAATTTTAATAGTTGTGAACATGTTGTTATGAGTACTTAGAACAAGTAATAATGGCTTTTGATGTATAGTAGTAAGAAAGCTTCCTTTTAAAAGGCATGTATTTAAGTTTCAAAAGTGGGGCTATTTAAAAATATATGAAATAAATAATAGTAGAGGTAATTGACAGAGCAAAATTAGGAAGGCAGGATGAGAATGACTCAAGTTTGGGAAATGCTGAGAAAGCAGATGCCCAAGGGCTATGAAAACTTAAAAAAATAGGTAGCACTTGATTTTGATTGGCTGAATGAGATGATGTGTTTGATCATTTATGGGGTTGGCATTTGGCAACATGCACTGGGTGGCTGGGATCACTGTTTATTAAAAAATATTTGAGTCTCTACTTTGCACTAGATACTCTTTTAGTCTCTTGGAAAAGGGATTGGGGGGCAGGCAGGATAAAAACAAATCATTTATGCCCACAAGAAAATTGCAGGAAGATAAAAGTCATGAAATAAACTCTATGCTTCTAATTTAATATTTTTTTATAGATTATGAGAAAAAAGTTTTGCTCACTATCAGCTAGGAAAGCTGTCTTAGCACAACCATTCATTCTTGCACAAATCAAAATCAAGACGAGCCAGATTTAATTTAATATTTTTTCACAGATTATGAGAAAAAAGTTCTAATTTAATTTTTTTATAGATTATGAGAAAAAAGTTTCGCTCTCTATCAGCTAGGAAAGCTGTCTTAGCACAACCATTCATTCTTGCACAAATCAAAATCAAGATGAGCCAGAAGGCTCCATTCTGACAGCTTCTAATGGAGAAGCTACATTTACTGGACATGGGGAAAGTTGCTGGGCTCTAAGGACTGTGCTCATTTCTTGAACTAGATAAATGGTCTTGGTGTAGCATAATACCAAAACTTCTTGTCGCAGCCCGTAAGGACAGAACTCAATCAGCCTGAAAAGGAAGTCAGTGACTTCGACTCAACACAGGAATGTTCTGTGATTCCTAAAGAAGGATGTAGGAGTGTGGCACAATTCAACCACAGTCTGTGGCCCTGTGCCTCTGCCTTGACATGAGTGGGATTTCCCAGCTGGTCATTTTCTTCTTATCTAAGACATTGGGAACAAATTACTTGACCTCCTCTGGGCTTCAGTACTCCCACTCATCAAATTAGAGGACTGGGCAGTCGCTAGGCTCTCTTTAGGCATCATATTTTAGTTTCTGTGATTTTAAATTTGAGAAGGGGTGTCTAAGGGAGAATACATAGGGGAGGGGGAAAGGCTTATTAAAAGCGTAGTTAGACACTGAATTTTTAAGAATTGCATTTTGTAATAATACCTTTACCTAATCAGGACTGACAATCTTACCTGATGACAGCAATTGGAGGAATGGCTGCATTCAAAAATAAAAATGAAATAAAACAAGACCTTATTTGAACTTAGCAATAATGCTGATTCCTCTTTTTGATTTGAGGAGGTTATAGCTGTTGTAAATGCTTGAATTGGGTCTGCCCAGGCAAAACGGAGTCAAGAGTCCATGTCGGATGAATTTTAACAATGTAGACAATAGAAAGGGTTGCTTAAACTGCCCCTCTTTTACCAAAACACATTTACAAATGAAAGAACAACACTTCAATTTTTTAAAAACATTTTTTGAGATGAAGTCTTCCTTTGTCACCCAGAGTGGAGTGCAGTGGTGCGATCTTGGCTCACTGCAAACTTTGCCTCCCGGGTTCAAGTGATTCTCCTGCCTCATCCTCCCGAGTAGCTGGGACTACAGGCGCCCACCACCATTCCTAGCTAATTTTTGTATTTTTAGTAGAGACAGGGTTTCACCATGTTGGCCAGGCTGGTCTCGAACTCCTGACCCCAGGTGATCCGCCGACCTCGGCCTCTGAAAGTGCTGGGATTACAGGCGTGAGCCAACATGCGTGGCCAAAAAATTTCCATTTTTAATTGCAGGGTCTGGGGAATTAAAATGCATCCGTAATTTCTTGCATCTCTCCGCTCGGGCTTGCGTGAATGCAGAGGGATGGGGAGGACTTCTTGAGGCAAGCATCCCCCTCTTGTCGCCTGCCATCTGGAGAGAGAGGGCTGTGATTTATCTCACTTTAATCAGGAAAGACCCGATGTGTGGATGGAGAGGTCTGACGGCTTTGTTGCTCCATGTGGGAAAGAAACGGACAGAGTGAATTTGTGTATGATCCCTAAGGAGAAAGCGTCTTTGTGCTCTATTTCTTTTTGACCTGGAGCCCCTGAAAGCAAGCTAGTTACAAGTTGAAATAGGCCGTTTCTAAAGTGTGATTTTGTTTGTGTATGAGCCTTGATTACAAAGGGGAAAAAAACCCGCTTAATTTACATACACCACATGTAGTGCAGGATCCCCTGGGCTGTCTTTTCAGGTATCAGGAAACTTTGATGAAAGTCGCTTGTCTCATCTAGGAGTCATTTCATATTGTTTAGCAGAGCCTGGTATTAACATTTCCTTCCAACTGTTTACTGGAATCTGTGTGTTCCCTTCAAGTGATGCATACTAGGTGCACAGGCTTCCTGCCACTGTCATCCTAATCTTTCCGTGCAGACAGGAGCAGAGGGGAGAGCGCTGAGCCAGGCCCCAGCTTGCTTTTCTTTCCTGACACAGCCCGGCTCCGCTGCACTTCTCAGCTCTTGCTCTAGGTGGTGCTGTTTGACCATTTTCTTCATGTGACCCTCCACTCGGTAATATAAATTCATTAGGAGGATGACCTGATATCAAAAAAATTCCTTTTGATTAGTAGAATCAACTTGTTTCTTCACACGATACTCTTCCCACTGAGACACATGGAGACAATTCTGACTCCAGGTTTGCAACCTTGAGATTTCTCTCAGATGCAATAAAAAAAACAAAAAAGCATTTTGAGTGGCACAGTGATGCCTAGTGCATGATCATGTTTGTCTGCTCAAACATTAAAGGGAAACTTGTGGGTTTGAGGATGCCCAGCAGCACGACAGCTGCCAATGTAAATGAGCCGTATAGAGAGAGAGGGGGCGGGAGGGGACTACAAACTTCAGAATATGAGCTGATCGTTTATAAGTTAAAAAAAAAAAAAAAAAAACAAGTCAAAAGGGAGCCCAGGATGGTGCAAGAAAGAGGAGAAAGGAAGATTTTCCTTGCAGCTAATCAGGAGAGTTCATAAGGGCTGATTACATGAGTGGAAGCCTTAAGTTCTTTTTTTAAAAAAATGTGAAAGTTTGCATGTATGTATGTATGTATGTATGTATGTATGTATGTATGTATGTATAGCTTCGTGTATTACCATTATTATTGCAATCAGCAAGTGGATTTACTTCCTTTATCTCATGGGCTCCTTCCCACTCACTTCTGGCAGCACATTTTCCCTTCTCCTTCATCCCAGAACACCAAAGAACAGATGCGCTTCCTAACCCTGGCTCCAGGGGACTTTATACAATGTAAACAGTGCACCTCTAACGTGGTTCACCGCTTAGAGAACGTGTGTCCCATTTTAAAACTGTGACTCCTTTATATTTTGCAGTGCTTATTTTAATAAGAGACATTGGACTTGTGACTTATTTTTCATGGAGGAGTGGGCTTAATGGTTGAAAGTAATCGATAAACTTGTTTTTCCTCTGATGCCATCAGCCAAGATCCTATGGCAATAGTAAGAGGATGACACTGGGCTGGCACCCCCTCCATAACATATTTGGACCATGTTTTTCCCCCAGAATGCACATGCAATAGCTTTGGTTTGGTAAGAGAGAGATGGTGTACTTGGTTTCCTTCTGTCACACTTTTGGTGAAATGAATTAGACTTTTAAATCAGGAAATTCAGCGAGATGAGTTAGATTTTTACACAAGAGCAGTGGAGGACTTCCAGCTGGTTGGGGGAATGATACGGAAATATCTTGCTAAATCAGGGTCTGGTGGAATGCTGCTCCCCTGGCAGGCTCCTCTTCACAGGGAGCAATCTGTGGGTTGCTTATAGAAGAGAGCGAGCGGGAGGCATAGCATGGTCTTGCTCATGGGAAGACCCGGTGTTCAGATGTTTGTCATTAGGAACTGGGTGTGGGCTTTTTCAAGTTAAACTGAAGCAGCAGTTCTATTAGGAAGAGGCTCCCAGATCAGCATCTTCTGTTTCTGGATACTCTCCCTTTGAAAAGCCAGATTTCAGCAAAAAGCTTTGCTAATGGTGAAATTGCACAACTGAAACCCTATGGGAGCAATGGGAAAGATGGAGAAAGAGGTGGTTATATCATGTACTTCAACAGTTTATTTAGAGGCTGATGACGTTAGAATAACAAGCCAAGACAAACAAAAATACTCATTTTGGATGAAAATATTGTCTTTTCATGTTATTATAGATAGCTGAGTCCTAAGACTTCTACAGAAACACATTTTCCTAATGAGTGGCTGATTTTTCTGGTTGTGCAAGTAATATGCAAATTATTGTACAAATTTTTGGCTCAGGAGCAAACATTGTATTGCATATTGAGCTAATCACTTGCCCTTTCTAAGGTAAGCCCTTACCTCTGCTTTCCCTTCATCTTGTCATTTCTGTTTGTTGGGTACAGGTTTCCTGTTGGTTCTTTCTGTTGGCTCTGATGTAACATGAATGAAGTTCTTAACATCCTTTCAGACATAAACACAACTTAGCTCATTGTTTCTGAGTTCATATAGAGGTTTTCTTGCCCCTGAGACTTTCGTGTCAGACAGCTGGATGTTGCTGTGTTCAAGGCTCTATATGTTGATTTTGTATCCTACAACTTTACTGATTTCACCTATCAGTTCAGTTCTAACAGTTTTCAAATTTTATTTATTTGTTTTTGTTTTTTAAATATTGTATGTTTCATTTTAGAGTCAGGAGGGTAGATGTACAGGTTTCTTAAACAGGTATATTGCATGGTGCTGAGGTTTGGGCTTCTAATGATCCCACCACCCAAGCAGTGAGCATACTAATCGATAGGTAGTTTTTCAACCCTTGCTCCCACCATCGTTCCCTCCCACCTTTGGAGTCCCCCAGTGTCTATTGTTCCCTTCTTTGTGTTGAGTTCTAACCTTTTTTTAGTGAAGTTTGTAGGGTTTTCTATATATAACAAGATCATGCCATCAGTAGAGACAGTTTCACTTCTTCCTTTCCTATTAGGATGCCTTTTATTTCTTTCTTTTGCCTAATTACCCTGAGAAGTGGTGTCTGTGGGCATCCTTGTCTTGTTCCTGATGGTAGAGGAAAAGTTTCAACTTTTCACCATTGATTATGGTGTTAGCTATGGGTTTGTCATATATGGCCTTTATTTTGTTGGGATACAGTCCCTCAATACGTGATCTGTTGGGTGTTTTTTTTTCACCATGAAAGGGTTTCGAATTTTGTCAAAAGCTTTTTCTATATCTATTGTGATGGCCATATAGTTTCTATCCTTTATTTTTCTAATATGGTATATTATATGTATTGATTTGCTTATGTTGAACCATGACATGATCATGGTGAATGATTCTTTCAATGTGCTATTGAATTTGGTTTGCTAGGATTTTGTTGAGGATTTTTGCATCTATGTAGATCAAGGATATTGGCCTGTCATTTTCCTTTCTTGTAGTGTTCTTGTCTGGCTTTGGAATCAGGGTAACGCTGGCCCTGTAAGATGAGTTTGGAAGTATTCCCTCCACTTCAGCTTTTTGGAAGAGTTTGAGAAGGACTGGTATTAGTTCTTCTTAAAATATTTGGTAGAATTAATCTGGGAAGCCATCTGGTTTTGGGTTTTTCATTGATAGGAGACATTTTCTTACTGATTCAACCTCCTTGCTTGCTATTAGTCTGTTCAGATTTTTAAATTTCTTCGAGTCAATCTTGGTAGGTTTTATGTGTCTGGGAATTTATCCATTTCTTCTAGATGATCCAATTAGTTAGTGTGTGATTATACCTAGCAGTTTCTTAGGATCCTTTGTATTTCTGTGATATTGGCTATGATGTTTCATCTTTCATTTCTGATTTTATGCTCTATTGAAAACATGAGGCATAGCAGGTAGGGGGCACTGGTCAGGACTTGGGGTATAAACTGGCAGATATTAAGGTGGGTGATTCTGGTTAACTCAGAAACTCCGAAGTCCCGTGTGGAAGAATTAACTGCCTGTACTCACCTAGTAATGTATATCCTTGGTCAAAAAAGATCCAGCTGAGAATGTTGGATGAAGGGACCAAATCAATATTCATCATTATATTGAAAACAAGTCAGATTGGCTGTGGTCTTTTGACAGCAGGTCAGTGGCTAAGTCTATTTGAACAAAGTTAGGGCAGGTTCAAGGGAGAATCCTGAGATCGGTATTCTTTGTTCCATACAAACTTGCCTTTCAGTTTCTTCTCCCCATGCCTCCAGGATGTCCCTGCACGGCCCGTAGGGCCCCCTCCTTCAGTACCTTGCCTTACGAAGGGGAGAAAATGAGTTTTCCAATGTTAGCATATATTTAGCCTTCCAAAATTTTCTATTTCTATTTTAGGGGAGCTCTAGGAAAACAGCAGATTACTCTAAATCCCCAGGTAAAAATCTGAAATGGTGGAATTTCATATGACCAGGAGACATATTTTGGGGCAAGTGGGCTTTTCACAATCACTTGGACATGAAGGCATCTGCTTCTTCTATGCCTAAAATAGTCCTTCAATGTAGTAGTTTAATTCCTCTTCCTCTTTTTCAAATTTCAAGACAATACATGTAGTGACTGAACAATTTGGATCCAAGTTTCACTATTTAACTGCCAGTGTGACCTTGGGCGAGTCACTTAATCTTTTCAAGGCTCAATTTCATCATGTAAAGTAGAAGTACAAACAATCCCTGACTTAGAATATTTTGACTTATGATTTTTCAACTTTAAGATAGTTTGAAAGCAATACACATTCAGCAGAAGCTGTACTTTGAGTACTCATACAACCATTCTGTTTTCCACTTTCAGTACAGTATTCATTATATTACATGAGATATTCAAAGCCCACTTTATTATAAAATGGGCTTTCTGTTAGATGATTTTGCCTAACTGTAGGTTAATGTGAGTGTTTAAGGTAGGCCGAGCTAAGCTATGATGTTTAGTAGGTTAAGTGTATTAAATGCATTTTCAGCTTACAATATTTTCATAAGTTTATTGGAATATAACCCCATTGTAAATTGAGGGGTATTTATAATAATGATATCTCTTCAAGGAGACTTTGTGAGCCTCTCATAGGAAAATGCATACACAGATGCATATAAATATATAATCTTTCTTTTCCATACATATGATATTCTTTAAGGATATTCAAAAATCTGGAAACAGTTGCCTCCAGGGAGATAAATGGTAGCGGGTTGGGAAACTTTTAACTGTATACGCTTTTGTACCTTTTGCATTTTGAACCAGATGAATGTATAATCTACATAAAATCTTAAGATTAAAACATCACCGAATAACTTATCAGGAGTTTGGTGAACATAAGGGAAGGCCACCTATGGTGGCTGTATTTTATTCAGTGTTGGTCACTGTTGGGCACTTCATAGAGCTTATTTCATTTCATCTTCACAAGCGCCGTAGGAGGAAGGGGCCCCAGAGGGATTCATGGTTGGAATAGCAGAGTAGGAGCATTTGGCAGCTATATTCTGTGTAGGTGATAACTTTAAAGATATTTTTGTTATAAAATGTTTCAAACATACAAAAAATATAGAGAAGCAGTTTTCTATAGTTATTAAATATTCTTAATGGGTAGTCACAGAAATTATCATCCAAAGTGGGATATTCTTGAGAGAAAAAGGAGGTTCTATTTATAATTATGGTGGGATAACAAAATTAAGATGAACAGCTCTGGACAAACTGGGTTGTAGGGTCCCTGGAAAACAAGGATTACTGTAAATGTGAGTCCCGCCTTGTGCTTCTCTCTGTCCCACCAAGAAAATATGATCTTGATACAGATGTTCATTGTGTCAAGGCAACCATGGCAACCATGATCTAGGTACACTGTTCAAGTTTTATGCTGATCCTACCTATATATGTCTCAGGAACTTTCCAGAGTTTCCTTTGAGTGCTTCTAAATTTTGCATAAATGGTATGTTGTCCCTTGTTTCTTTTTAAAACCAGTAAGCCATTTTTCCTTCTTTTCCTGGAAAATTAAAGGAACAAAGACCAGGAAATAACAATGTATTAGCTAAGGTTCTGTTGATTGAAAGCAACAGAACCTAATTCTGGCTAGCTTAAACCATGCTAGGATTTAATGAAGAATACTGCAGAATCTTAGATATCTTATGACTGGGAAAGAGGAGGTTCAGGCAGTTCCTGGGATGTCAGTAACAGGTAGCTGTCAATTAACTGCCCCCACACCACCCACTACTGCCGTCATCAATATAGCACACCACGATGGCTCCCAGCCTCTGTACGTCTGGGTTCCGGTGTTCAAATTCTAGAGACAGCAAGAGAAATCCCATTGAGTCAGGAATCCTTCCCTGGGTCACACTCCCTGCATATGGTCAGAAATGCAGGATTATGTACTAAAGACACAGCTAAAGAGGACCCACTTCACTGTTTTGGGACCATTTGCAGGGGAGGCAAAATTGTGAGCTACTCACTTAAAGAGGTGATAACCATAAGTTTGCAGGAAAAAAAAAAATTGGAGAAGAGAAGGATAACACTATCCTACGGTTTCTTCTGAAAATGGACGAAGGGAACAGCATTTCCATTTGGAAATTCTCTCCTGGCATTTCAATATTTATGGATTCTGAATTCTGAGAAAAATCAGTTGAGAAATTAGGAAAATGGGAAGGAACATTCTAATTTTCCTGTGAAAATTACAGCTTAATAGTCAGTATAGAGAACTTACTGGCTTGAAGAAATGCACTGACTTCAAGTCAAGCAAGATGAGGAAGCACTGACATGTGGAGATGAAAGTTAAGGTGAACAGGACAGGAGCAGTAAAGGAGCCTCAGTCAGACTTTCTTGTATCTGTTGCTGTGTTACAATGTGTGTTCATGGCCTTGTCCACTGCTAACAGTGAACCATTTCTGCAAATAAATATTAATGTGTTCCTAGGCATAGTATATGTTTTACAAATCCTATGAGAGGTTTTCTAAGAAATGCCAAGTTTTAGAAACAAAATATGCCCTTAAATCGGCAATTTTGACAGTTGCTTCTTTCTAGTGCTATTCATCTTGCCAGGAGATCAGAATGTTATGTTATTTAAATGGTATTGGAGGGGATGATTGATGCCTTGTTTAACAATGTCATGTAAACAATGATTAAAGCATTAAGTATTTGTGGTGTTACCTTTCAATCTTTAAAGGACTTTTCTTTAGCATTTATTTTGTGATAATATTCATTTCTTTTTAGTGTTTTCTCTATTAATGCTATTGGATTTTATAATCTTGTTACAATATGTTGGCTCATAATAATAATAAATCATCATTTGTTATCATATCTTTTTAAAACAGAAGACT
This sequence comes from Pan troglodytes, assembly GCF_028858775.2. NCBI lineage: Eukaryota > Metazoa > Chordata > Mammalia > Primates > Hominidae > Pan > Pan troglodytes. The sequence continues at coordinate 2,275,273 of NC_072416.2, read as the reverse complement.
ACTAAAACTTTTCATATAATCCTGTTACAGAAAAAAACGACTATTTGCTTGTTATTATGGTCACTTATTATTTTTCAAAAACTTGTAAGTGAAGTGTTATGAAAATCATATGAATTTGGGAATTCCCAAGCATTCTCAGAAATTCTATTTCCTTGTTCCCAAATCCCAATGATTAATATCTGCCAGGAGTCGGAAAACAGTGAAAGGAAGTAACATCCTATGTTGGATACCTGGTAGGGTTAGTGAAGAAACGTTATTGCTGAGCTCTGTGTTACGCTCATGAATGATGCCATTGAGGAAGTCACGCTTGTTGAAAGGAACGCAGATACACAAAGAGTTTTGCTGCTGTCTGTTGGATAAGAACCCCCTGGTCGATTTCAGCTCCTACTGCAAGTTACAAAAATCAATCCAATGATAAATGAAAAGTGCCCAGTGTGCTGGGAAATAACTTATTTTTTGGCTTCAGAGGAAATTTTAGAAACAGTGCCAAGTGAAACGTAAAAACAAACTACGAAGACGTTCATGAATTTCCCTCTGAAGCTGACAGCCGTATTTTAGCAGATGGAACTCTTACTATTAGCCCAACTCTTGGGTTGAAACAGTGTGTCCAGGAAACCCTATGTTAAAATGCAATGTGTTGGGGATATTGTTCCTCTATTTGCTTGAGTTAATTTTCAAATTAGTGTACTCTTGCTTAGCTGTGCTCTGAGGGAATGAACAAAAGGTTGGTAAACTCTGATGGAGAACGCTGGTCAGGCAGGGCACATAGAATCCCTGGGGATGGTGGTTCCTGACAAATGGGGGAGGAGGACCTGAGCCAGGCTTGGGCTGGGCTGGAGGAACATGAAGATGGGATCTACTCACAACCCCCAAAACTGAGGGGTCCTGGTAACACATTATTTCACCCTCAGCCATGCAAATTCATTATTTTTATGGATAAAATAGCTTTAAAAACTAATTTACATTGAAATGTTAAAATATTTATATAGAGATTAGAAATATTTATATAGAGATTATTGGGAATCCCCTCCTGAAGCCCAAACATAAAAATTACCAAAAAAAAAAATTCCGTGTAGGCTAAGATTGCAAATGACTGATGGAATGTAATTTAAATTAAACATGGAAAATACATTTCCTCTTTAATAAAGATCTAAATTCTATTCTTTTTAGGAGCCTTCAGAAATGAAATTCAACTATTAAAAAAAGTATAGAGAAGCCTTTAGAAAAGAAACTTTTCTTTTGCTGTATTATATATTAAAGAACTTTGATGAGAATAGTTCTAAAGTGTTTAATAATCGATTCCACTGATGTTTCTAGGTATTGTGGGGAACACCTAGAAATTAAATCTTCATCTTTGGCAGATCAGAGGCCTATTATTTTTAGGGAAAACAATTAAAATCTGCTTTTAATAAATCACAAATTTTGCAAGTTAGCCATTAATAGTAAGTGCTTTTCAAAGTTGGGCCCAATACACGAAAAAGCCAGAAAAACATACCTGCATTAGTTTTGCCCATCACCTTCTTATGCTGGCCTCAGGAGATTTATTAACAGCATTCAATATTTTAGGTAGGCTGGATGTGGTGGCTCATGCATGTAATCCCAGCACTTTGGGAGGCTGAGGTGGGAGGATGGCTTGAGACCAGGAGTTCAAGACCAGCCTGGTCAACCTAGTGAGCCCCTCGGTCTCTCTGAAAAGAAAAAAAATTTAGGTATCCTGTGGCTACCTCCAAAAACAAACTCCAGAGGAACTGAATTTTCTTTTTATTTCATGTGTTGGGATAATGGCTTCTTTTGCAGTTACTTACGAAGAATTTAAGGGTCAGTAAAAATATTTTTTCATCCTTAATAACATGAATTCTCTAATTTGTGTGTGATATAATGTTAGATATTGTGCCAAAAGTGTTACATAGACATAATCCATGCCCATTTTCAAAGATAATACTAATATAGAGAATAAGAATCATTATTATTGTAGTAATTATTATTTTAGTAATAGGAGTAATAGTCAAAACAATTACATCAAACACTTATTAAACCCTTATTATGTGATAGGTACTGTGTAAGCAATTTCCACATATTAGCTCCTTAATGTGATCACTAACCCCATGAGGTAGGTAGCATTATGTCCATTTTATAGATGCAGAAACTGAGCTTTGAAGAGGGAAAGCAACTTGCCCAAGGCCATGCAGGGAGTCATTGATAAGGGTGGGGAGCGAGAAGTTGAAGTCTGAGATGTAAGTTCACAGACACGAGTACACAAACACGTACAAGATACTCGTATGACATGTGGGGTTGCTTGAAATATGTAATTGACTTTCCCCAGCACAAGAAAGTGTTTGGACAGATTTCAAAGGGATCTAACACTTCCTTAGAGGACTGCCCTACGACATTTTTCCGTGTGCTTTTCTGCCTCTTGTCCTATACTTTTGGCATTTCTTCTGCTCTTAGAGGCAATGAGTCAACAGCATATTTTTAGCACCTCCTGTGTGCATAGAAGTGGCCCCTGACTCAATGGGAGTGTATAACTATCATGGGCCAAATCAGTCTGCTTTCCTGTTAGCCAGGGGATTATAGAAGAACACGCTCCCCTGATTCCAACAGAACTTGCTGCCACTCTGATGTCTTCATTGTAAGGCCTCTAAATGAATGCTCAAGAAATTCATGTTAAAGGCACGTGTCATATGTGTAACTTGTAAACATTTGTGTACTTGTCTCTGTGTCCTTACACCTCAGGCTTCAACTCTTGTTTTTACCTTTATCAATGACTACCTGTGTGCTGTGTGGCTTTGGACCAATTGCTCACCCCCTCTAAAGCTCAGTTTCTGCATCTGTAAAATGGATATAATGCCATATATACATAGATATAGATATACATACACCGATATATATACACACATATATACGTGTGTATATACATATATATATAATATACAAACTGAAATATATAGTTATATAAATATTTCAGTTCAAGTTTCAAAAATCACTGGGGGGTATTTTTATAATACCCTTCAGCAATTTTACCTGCTGCCTTTGCACATTCTGGTGAATTTCTAAATGGAAGTCAAATAGAGATTAATCTTTTAATGCATCATAAATAAAAAAGAAAATCACAGAATGATGTAGCTGGAGAGGACCCTGGGGATCTAGTGTTTCATGAAAGATTAATGTCCTTGATCTGTTTGTAAGTGTTTTGGAAAAATCTTCCATGGTCAAATAAAACTTGGCAATGTTGGATTAAAGTTAAATAGTTTTTTTTTTTCCTGCAGAACTTCATAGTCTTTAATATGCTAATATGTTTTGTGAATCTACAAGGAATGAAGTGTTTCAATACTTATTTTACCCAGATTCTCATTTTGGGACAGGCTGGTCAAGCTGAGTCAGCTAGTATATTCTCTAGATGGAGATGATGGCTGATGCCTTTTTGAGAGCAAGAGAGTCCCCAGGGGAAGCAAGGGTATATCAGTTGCTCCATTTCATGCCAAGGATCCTCAGTCTTTAGAGGCTCAGAGAAGGCTGAAAGGCTACTCTAGGCTATCAGGGCTACCATTCATTGTGACCCATGCTACAGAGAAGCTTTGAGCTCAGTGCAAAGGAGTGACCAGCCCTTGAGAATCAGGAAAATTTATTTATTCCTGACCTAGTCCACTGAGGACATACAAGGAGTGGGGCAGGGGAGTGTCACCAGCCATGGTTACAAGCTAGTCTGATTCTCTTTCATTAAGAAAACTGGTCCCTGTGAGTTTAGATTGGGAAGCACCAGGTTAAAAAATGTTTAGGCCAGGAGTGGTGGCCACTGTACTCCAGCCTGGGTGACAGAGTGAGAATCTGTCTTAAAAAAAAAAAAAGTTAAGTGATGTCTTCTGTTGAGGACCTCTCAGAACTTTTAATATGAAAGTGTGCATTGTGAAGAATGGGAGTAGAGTGTACAGGAGTTTTAAAAGCTACTTGGTCAGGAAACTGTTGCTTTGTGCAGGATTCGAGGGGCACTAACATTCTGAGGAAAATATTTTGGGAAACATTGATCTAATCCAAACTTCTCATTTTACCAGCAAACAACTGTGGGGCCCTCTAAGTTTCCTTTCTCCATCATTGTGACAAATTCATTGGAATTAATTCAATTAAACCTGGGGTCAGCTTTGAAGAGATTTATTTAGCAGGTAAATCTGTTTTGTACATTTTGAGGGAGTTCTGAGTTTCCATAGTCAAAAACCACAGATCAATTTAACCAACCTTTATGGAATATCACCTATGGCCCAAAGACCCTTTAGCTACAGTGATGGTCTACAAAAATATAAACTGTAATTCTTGCAATACAGGAGATTAGTAATAATGGTAAATATAATGATGATGACACCATGAATAGCTAACATTTATTGAATGCCTTTCTATTAGTCAGGCACTTTACTAAGTATTTTAATCCTCCCAACAATTTATGAGGTAGGGATTATAATAATTCCCATCTTATAGTGAGGACACTGAGGTTAGGAAATTATCCTAGCCTAAATGTTAAGTATAAGCATGAATAGAAAGGTGTTATCAGCCTATAAGACATTCCTTTATGAGTGATACAAAGTCCTATACAAATTCAGAGAAAAGAAAAGTGGTTTTAGAAATCCTTGATCAGTGAGTGTGAAGCATGTGGTGGCCCGGTTACTGTTTGGTTGCCCATCTGTCCTCCCTCTGGGGATCAGCACCCCCTTACTTTGGAAGAATTGTTTTCCTTTTCACTGTAAGGTTCTTTCTGGCTATGCGATGGGGCACATTGCCTCAAACTAGCCCTGTTCCAGTCTTTGAGAACCTTGAAATTGGAACCAAGGGAAGAGGATTGCCTCTTGAATGGTAATTCTCTAAAATCTAGTCTGAGGTGCTGGTGCCTAATCCCTGGGTCTGTGGAAGGAGCTGGGCTGTGAGAGGGGAGAATGATGTTGATGTCAAGAGAGAGGCAGGTGCTAGGAGCAGAGAGATGGAGGCCTGGAGGGTTTCTGGGCTTCTCTGAAGCTTAGGGTTTGGATCATTGTCTTCGTTACTGGAACAAAGGATTTACCATACCTGCTCTTCTGGGAATGAAACTGTCCTGCTTTGCAAAATAAAGTGTCATTAGAAAGAGATCTTAAAAACCCCACACCATAGACAGGTGCACAGATCCGTAGAAGTGTTAAAGTTCTGTCTGTTGGATGCTAAGCCAAGACTCTTAAGTATGTTCTAAAGAGAAACTGGTGTGTGTAGGGTGTGCACTCCCAGGGAGATAAAAAGTTAGGAACTTTATGGGTTGGGCTTGGTGGCTCCCACCTGTAATCCCAGCACTGTGGGAGGCTAAAGTGGGCAGATTGATTGAGCTGAGGAGTTCGAGACCAGCCTAGGCAACATGGTGAAACCCCATGTCTACAAAAACTACAAAAATTAGCTGGGCGTGGTGGCATGTACCTGTAGGCGGGAGGATCGCTTGAGCCCAAGAGGGAGAGGGTGCAGTGAGCCATGATTGTGCCACTGCACTCCACCTGGGTGACAGGAACTTTATGGGGAATGGGATCTTGGAGACTGAGTAGAGACTAGAGGAAAAAAAAAAAAAACTACCTCCCCAACTGGCCACACTATTCTTTTAAAAAAAATGTTAATTGACAAATTAAAATTGTATGTATTTACGGAGGTATAATGTGATGTTATGATATATGTATACATTGTGGAATAATTAAATCCAGAGAATTAATAGATTCATCACCTCAAAACCTATCTTTTTTGTGGTGAGAACATTTGAAATTTATTGTCTTAGCAATTTTGAAATACACAATACTTCATTGTTAACTACAGTCACCATGCTGTGCTGTAGATCTCAACAAAATGTATTCTTCCTGTCTCAACTAAAACATTGTACTCTTTGACAACATTTCCCCATTCCTCTCACCCCCTCCAAAAACACCCATTCTTTATGTTGAAGAGAATGGCTAAAAAGTCCCAGCAGGTTTCAACTGACGGCTTCAGTGGTTGTCCCATCACACTTCAATGTTATTAATAGAAAGAGGAGGGGCAATACATAATTTGGACAGGCGGAAAGTACCACTGTAACCACTTTCCTGACTTCACAGAAAAAGTCCTCTTGTTTTCATCTGTAAAATGGGAACTGCGTGAATACCATTCTTCTTTTCTTCAGCCTCCAAAGAAAAAACAGATGCAAAGCCTTTTATCAATTGCAAAACAGTATACAATGTGTGTTATTACTCACAGTTGTCTTACTGTGACCAAACACTTTATAAGCCTGTGGCAAGTCAGCCTTACTCTCAGGAAGTGGACAATATTTGGGGAAGGAGAAGCAGCAGGATCTTTCAGGACAGTAGCCTTGGTGGGTCCAAAAATTCCTTGAGCGAAATGGGAGACAAAACTTTCTTCCTGCTTTGGGGTTTATCCTGTTAGTCTTTTCTCTCTTCACTCCTATTTTCTATGGAGAATTTCCTGGTTTTGGCGTTTGGGTGCGTTTTCTGGAGAGGAGGCAGAACATCTTTAGCTCCAGCAGAATGAAAGGATACATGCAAAGGAACCTAGCACAGTATGTGGTACCCAGTTCCCCTTTAACTTGGCTTTATTCATTCACTCCTGGTAGGGCATTAATAAGGGATTTAGCCCCCTCCTATTGAAAACGATTAATTCAGGGAAGAGTTCAGGCAGTGTGGACAGATACAGTGTAGGCCAAGCCTGTTTCTAAGGCAGGAGCTGGGTAGGGAGGGTGAGAAGGGCGAGAAGAATAGGGAAATATGTGTCGTCTGTGTTGCTGCTGTTGCAACCACCACAACAAACAAACAAGTGAAAAAAAAAAAAAAAAAAGAATTGTCCATACTGGAAAGTGTGCTGTTTTGGAGGAGGCTGGGGAAAGTGTGGATGGCTCGAGTGGGTCCTGTTGGATTGAAGTCTGACAGTGGTGATTCCCTTCAACAAATGGTCGGGGTGGGAGGGTACACACACACACACACACACACCCCACACGCAGCGTCCAGCCTCCGATTTCAGCGCTGGCAGGAGATAACCATTCTTAGCTCGCCTTTCCAGGGTTATTTTTGGCTGAGGCTGTTCGCTGATGGCAAAAGGTTTCAGCCCCCTCCCAAATCCCTCCCCGTGCTTGTTCTAAAGAGAAACTGGTGCGTGTAGGCTGCGCACTCCCAGGGAGACAGGGAGACGGGCCTGGCGCCGGAGAGGAACCCGGACTCTGCCCAAAGTCTCGCCGCCCGCCGGCTGTTTTCTGGCGGAGGGTGTGCCCCGGAGGGCGGCGATCGCGCGTGAAGGCTGGGGCCAGGCGCGGGTGCAGGCGTCACCGGGGTCGGGCTAGCAGGCCCTGGAATCAGGCTTTTGGGACACACCGAAAGTGAGTCCAACTTGGGGAGAAACTGAGGGCACCTCGGGCGGTCTGGCAGCGGAGAAGGTGGGCGGGAGAAAACTTTACAGGAAGGCAGAAGCAATCTCCGCCGAGGGAGTCAGCGAGCGGCCGCGCGGAGAGGAGGGGCGGGCGGTCCCCAGGCGGGCGGGTGCAGGGCGCAGGGTGCCGACCTGCCGGAGAGGGGGCCCGGGCGCGTGGCGGAGTCCCGGCACGCGGCCAGGCTGGCAGAGGCCCCCGGCAGGCTGCAGATTCCCTCCGGCCCTGGGAGCCGCAGCAGGACCGGCCAGGAGGCGCCACGGAGGGGAGCCCCATCCCGGTGCTGACAGTGCCCACCGCGCCCTACGAGGACCGGCGGCCGGCCGGCGGCGGGGGTCTGCGGCGACCTACCGGCCTCTTCGAGGGCCAGTGCAACTACCTGCCCAACTTCATCCAGAGCGTGCTGTCGTCCATCGACCTGCGCGACCGTCGGGGCTGCACCACGGTGGTGGGCAGCGACGGCAGGTACTTTAGCAGGACGGCCATCGAGATCGTGGGGCAGATGGCCGCGGCCAACGGGGTGAGTGTCCGGATGCCCCTCGGTTCCCGCCGCGCCGCCGCCATGCTCTCTCCTAGCTCTTGTCCCCCTGCTGCCTCCAGGCCCAGCTGGGAGGCCCCTGCCCGGCCCAGGCTTTGCTTCCTCACTCCCGCGTCCTCACCCTCCAGCGCCCCACTCCCACCGTGCTTGCAGCCTCCCCGGCGCACCCCGGACACTGGCTTCTATTAGTACCCACCGCCCCCAAAAGCCTTGAGGGGTGTCCGTCGTTCCTGGAGCCACTCCGGGCGCCCTGGACTCTTCTCTGACTCTGCACACATCCCGCACCTGCTCATTTTTCTTTCGGACATTCTCTTACCCGGCCCTGTAGATTCCAAGGCAGCTCCCAGTTTTCCATATTGTTCCCAACGCGTTCACTGCCCACAGTCCCCACACAAACTTCTTTCCCAGGCTCACAACATAGTCCCTCTTCCCCGTGCCCTTTTTGCAATAATCTGCCAGTCCCCTAAGTCTTAGCTCTGCCTATTTAACAGTAGTGGTGTCTCAGAACACACACACACACACACACACACACACACACACACACATGATCCCTGACATATTTGGCAAGAGTAGGCCCTGAAGGTTTTTAATATTTTGGTTCTTTAACCCAGTGGAATTACTGAATGATTTATTTAATTAGGGTAGGGATGGAGTGGATCCATTTGTTTGATGCTAAACAGCCTGAGCTCGCAGTTCCCAGGGGGCATATCTCTAAATGGTCTGAAACGAGATTTGCAGTGGTTTTCTTAATGCAATTCCCAACTTCTCTCCAAATGCCTTTTGACATTTGACAACATTTCATGCCTCTTCCCCTTTCGCTTTTCATCCTTGTTTTCTCTCCCTTCTCCCACGACCTCGGTAGTCTTCTGCAATCCAGATTCTCAGACTTCGGGTTTTTCTCCCTCTGCCCCTTTCCTCTCTGTCCTATAACTAGAAGCACCTTTTGGCATAGACCCGTATCCCAGTTTCCTCTTTCCCATGTCCAGCAGCATCTCAAGGACGTCTACAAGAGGGATACCTAACTTCAGGGGTCTCTGAATGATATGTGGGAAACATCATCTAAAAAAGTAATTTTATCCTTATTCATGCAACCAGACCCACACTCATAGAACTTTTCTTTAAGGGGAGTGTCTTGCAGATGTATAAATGAGTGTTAACATCTTTAAAAGCGAAACTGAACAATTCCCTGGCATTTGAATTCCCTCCTTCCTTCCCAACCCTCTCCTTTTCATTTTCTCATTTATTATTAAAAACATTTTTAAAGGATCTCCATGCTTCATATTTATCTACTATAATTCCTCCTTCTCAGTGTTGCAGGGATGGGGAAAGAGGATTTTTAAAAAACACAATAAAAAGCAATTGGGAGAAACAGGGCCAATGGTGTTGGGGTGGGTAGTGGAATTGTGATTTTTGACTCCAGTAGACAATGATGCTGGATATATGGGGTTTGATTTCTCTCTGGCTCCTCACTTGAGATTGATGAAGTTTGGCTAGAATCAGGGAGTTGAAGAGAGGTTGACAAATGGTCTTTCACTCTTCTCTGACAGGCTGTTCCTGTGGAGTGATGGAGAATAATGAGCCTTGGGAGAGCTATGGGAGATCTCATACTCCTTCCCGAGCCAATTTTTTAGGGAGTGAGAGAAACATGGCCTGTCCAATACTTGTTGTGGGTCAGGATATTTTTGAAGCTACGGTTGTTGATTTGCATGGGAAAATTATTATGTCTTATTATTTCTTGTCCCACTTTACCATAAGGGCTCCTCAGCTTCTTACTTCAATGGGTCTTCCATGACAAAAACACTTTATTAACTCTAAGAGTGGAATTTATTTTAACAGATAATTAGCATAGGTCAATATATGCTTAAAATAGAGTCCAATTAAACCTACTAGCTGTTATAAAGGACAGCTGACAGAATCCACATAGAAGCATCGACTCTTAAATAATCTGAAAGTACTACTTCTAAGAGGGGCGGGCATGGGTGAAGGGAATGGTGGACATGTTTCAGAATTTCAAACGCCAACTTTAACCAATCGTTTCATCATTTTGTTCACCTTCTTGGGGGCTTATGCTAAAGTGAAGTGAATAGCCATAAGGCTGGCTTCAGGAGAAAGGTGGTCTAAAAGAACTGGATAATTATAAGCAAAATTGGTCTCGAATGATTGAAAATTGATGAGAATGTGCTTGTCTCCTGATTTGGCATCCTGAGTTAGACTCAGGAATACTGAACATGGATCGCAAAGGCTTTGGTCTTTTTTGATATCCTATTGGATAATCATAAGCAGGCTAGAAAAATAGGAAACTAGAATTTTTTCTCTTTGAACTGACAAATCTGACCAGTGGGCTGCATTCTCTATATCTGAAAAATCTTGGTTTTGATTGAAAAAGTTAATTTTACAAAGCAATTTTCTTTTTTTAAATTAAATTTCTTTTTTTTTTTGACACAGGGTCTCACTTTGTTGCCCAGGCTGGAGTGCAATGGTACAGTCTTGGCTCACTGTAGCCTTGACCTCCCCAGATTCAGGTGATCTTCCCACCTCAGCCTCCTGAGTAGCTGGGGCTATAGGTGCACGCCACTACGCACAGCTGATTTTTGGGTTTTTACTACTCATAGGGTTTCTCTGTGTTGCCCAGTCTGGTCTCAAACTCCTGATCTCAAGAGATCTGCCTGCCTTGGCCTCCTAAAGTGTCATGAACCACCATGCCAAGCCTACAAAGCAATGTTCTAGGAAAAACTACAGTTACTCTTTGATTATGTAATTGCTGGAGAAGAAAAGCATGGCATTTCTCAAATGATGAACTATATTACTTATATTTTAATATCTCATAAAGTTTGAAATAGACATTTCAAACATAAACATGTATAAAAATTTTTATAAATTATAAAATCAAAAACATTTTACAATTATTTTATTATAAAATTATTATAGAATCAAAAACATTATAAATTTAAACAACTTTTTAAAAAATTTATTTTGGGATTTCCCATGGAGTGATGGAGAATAATGAGCCTTGGGAGAGCTATGGCAGCTCTCATACTCCTTCCTGGGCCAACTTTTTTAGGAAATGGGAGAAATATACCCTGTTCAATGTTTATTGTGGGTCAGGATATTTTTGAAGCTATAGTTGTTGATTTGCTTCAAACTTTAAAAAAATTATTATAAAATTATTGGGTGTAAAAAAATTTATTATAAAACTTTGAAATTTTCAAACTTTCAGAAAAGCAGAGAGATGAGATTAATGGCACTCACAGGCAAGCATAGAACATAGATTGTAAACATTTTGCTATATTTGTGTCGTGACTATTTTTTGCTTGTGTTTGAAAGTATATTAAAGAAAATGATATTTTACCCCTAAATTCTTTAGTACAGATTTCTAAAAAAATAAGAACATTTTCCTGTATAGTTACAAAATCATCTTTTCAAACAAAATAAAAAATGGCTTTTTTATATCATTTATTACCCAGTCCACATTCAGATTTCCTCAATTATTATGAAATGTCCTTTTATTTTTTGAGACAAAGTCTTGCTCTTTCACACAGCCTGAAGTGCAGTGAAACAATCATAGCTCATTGCAGCCTCAAACTCCTGGGCTCAAGTGATCTTCCTGACTCAGCTTCCTGAGTAGCTAGGACTATAGGTGCACACCACCATGCCCAGCTAATTTATTGTTTTTGTAGAGATGGAGGTCTTACTACGTTGCCCAGGCTGGTCTCAAACTCCTGGCCTCAAGTGATCCTTCCAGCTTGGTCTCCCTGAAATATCTTTTGTGTCTGATTTGTTCAAATTAGTTTCTTCTAATCAAGGGACACACATTGCATTTGATTATTTAGCTCAAGACTTTTTTAACCTGGAAAATACACATACTCTTTGTTTATGTATTTATTTAGTGAAATTGACTTGTTGAAAAACTAGTCAGTTGTCCTGTAGAATATTTCCCCTTCTGGAATTTTCTGGTTGCTTTTTATGGTGTCATTTAACTTTTCACTCTGTTTTTTCCTGGTTAACTGGAAGTTAGTTCTAAAGGCTTTTAGGCCTGCTATAACAAAATACCAAAAACTGGATGACTTATAAAGAACAGAAATTTATTTCTCACAGTCCTAGAGGTTAGCAAGTTTAAAATCAAGGAGCGTGTGGTTTTGATATCTGGTTAGGACCAACTTTCTGGTTCATAGATTGGCTTTCTTGCTGGGCCCTCACATAGTGGGAGAGACTAGCTAGCTCTCTGGGGCCTCTTTTATAAGGGCACTAATTCCAATCATGAAGCCTCTGTCCTTATGATCTAATGACCCCCTAAAGGCCCCACCTTTTAATACCAGCACCTTTGGGGTTAGGATGTCAACATATTAATTTGGGGAAGACATACACGTTCAGCCCATTGCAAGGTTTAGTTAGATTCAGGTTCAACTTCTTTTTTTAAAGACTATTTCATAGGCAATAATGTGTATTCACATCCCATCATTAGTGATGGTGAGATGATCGCAAGGTTAGGGTGATCACTGCCTATCTCCTCTGCTATATTCCCCCTTGGGTCAAGCCAGTAGTCTGTGACGTGAACTTTGTACTATGTGTATATTCTGTTATATTCTGTATCAATAGTTACTTGATTGTTTTAGCATTTATTAATGATCCTTGCTTGAGTTGATTATTTCATTAGGGGTTTCAAAATGGTGAATTTCTAATTCTCTAATTCTATCTACATGTTTTAGCTGGCATTTTTCTATAAGCAGACCATTTTCTTCACAACTGGGTTATTTGGCTACCCTGAAACATAGTTCCTTCCGGGAAGGCAGAACATATGTTTATTTCTGTCTTTTAAAAATTACTGGTGTTTGGAGTGAAGATTAGGTGAGCTAACTACCTCCACAGGTGACAAATGAATTTTGTTTTGTCTCACTTTTGCTTTTTTGAATATCACTGTGGCTGCTTGGATTTTTATATTTAATTTGAATGGATTAGGGAATAAATGAGAAGATAGGTTTTATCTGTTTCTGTAGTTTTTATGTGGCTGTGTGAACTTACTTTTAAAAATTCCCAGAAATATTTTAATTCCCCTTTAAAGATATAAACTATGTCATACTATAAAGCAAAAGAAAAACCAATCATGTGAAGAGTAAATAGTACCGTTTAAACGAATTGTGGTTAAGCTTAGTTTGTAACTCATTAGTTTTTTATTTTCTTTCTACTTTTATCTGCTTCAGAGCCTCTTCAGTGGTTTAGATCTTCTATGTGTCAAATTATTCTAATCTCTTAAAAAGTTTAAGAGCTAAAATACAACACAATGACTACAAGAATGCCTTTGTCCTTTTCTGGGTAGGTACACCTAAGGCAAATTCTTTTTCTCTTCTTTGTTCTGTTGTTCTTTCTTATTCTTAAATCATCTTCAATATTGGACAGATGACAGCACTATGCCTGCCTCAAGATATTTCTGACTTTTTCTTTTTCTTTTTTTTTTTTTTTGAGATGGAGTCTTGCTCTGTCACCCAGGCTAGAGTGCAGTGGCACAATCTTGGCTCACTACAACTTCTGCCTCCTGGGTTCCAGTGATTCTCCCAACTCAGCCTCCTGAGTAGCTGTGGTTACAGGCATGCACCACCACGCCTAGCTAATTTGTTGTATATTTACTAGAGACGGGGTTTCACCATGTCGGCCAGGCTGGTCTTGAACTCCTGACCTCAAGGGATCTGCCTGCCTTGGCCTCCCAAAGTGCTGGGATTACACGTGTGAGCCACTGCACCCGGCCGTTTCTGACTTTTTCTAAATTCTTCTTTCTCTGGAGATGACATTATATAATAGCACTGTTCAATAGAAGTTTCTTTGATGATGGAACTGTTCTATAATCTGCATTGTCCCAGCCACTAGCCATATGTGACTACTGTAACACTTGAAATGTGGCTAGAGCAACTGAAGAACTGAATTTTGCATTTTACTGAATTTTAATTAATTAAAATAGAAATGCAAATAACCATAAGTGGTTAGTAGCTACCATACTGGACAGCAAAGATCTATAATTCAGCATTTAAAATCGATTTTGTTTTGTTTTCAAAAATGGAGTCAGACTGTTACAACCCAAAAGAACTGTAGGTTAAATTAAGGTAAATCCCCAAATACTACATACACATTTGGGAAATCCAAACCAGATTTTTTCATGTGATAACCACACCCTCTTTTGACTTTAGCCTTGGAGGTAATGGAGTATGGCAGAAAAAACCCTGTATCAGCAGCTGGAAGACTCACCTTCTTTTCCTAGCTCTGTCATATATTGACCAAAAGAGTCAAAGTCCATTCAGATGGTTGAAGGGCCTTGGAATTTTGTTTTTGGTTTTCACATACAAGTTGGAGGGCAGATGCGTTAGCCTCTTGAAATACCCAGAAACCACTTGTTTCCTCATCTAAAAATCAGGTATGACAGGATCATTTAATTATCCTGGAAATCAGATGAAGCACTGCATATGAAAGCACTTTGTAACATCGATAGCACTGGGAAATGTAAAGACCTTGCTACTGAAATATAAAGGTGTATGGTCAACTGAATATATCTCAGATAGTTAGGATTTGACTGTATATATTGAATATAACCTGTAGTGGGCCCCTTGGTAAACAGCTTACAGTTTTGTTGCAAGTTTTAGCCAAGAGAAAATTTATTTGTTGACTAGTCATGCCCTTTATTGGCCACATGATGAGCAGCCAAGATATTAACACACAGTGCACCTTGCAGAATTCAAGAATGTCTCAGTGTCTTGTGAACTAGGAAGCTGAAATGCCGTGGTATGCAGAAGGCTGGCTCAGTAGGAGCCTTGGGAGTGTCCTCCAGATAGATGTTTGTGCATGTTGTGTTTGATTCCAGTTGGCCATGAAAAGCTGGTTGCTCTAAAGAATGAGAATATACTTGGTTTTGCATTTACTAGAACTATCTGGGGAACAAATCTTGGGGTGGAAGAAAGAAGGGAGGGAGGGAAACTGTGCTTCAATACCTAGGGCTTCTTTCCTGAAATGGATCTGAGAATCTGGGATTGGGTGGCTAATATCTCATCTCTAGAAGGGAGAAAGAACTGGGTGGTGATGGCTTTGTATTTTCTATTGGAGTTCACTAGAGAATAGGTGAATGGAATGGGCTGCTATGATCCAGACATTAGGGAGGACAGGTTTGTGATACATTAGAAAACTTGAATGAGCCCTTCTATGATTCTCTCTTCCCTCTTTCTGCTTCCTGTTCTTAATCACCATCCGCAGGTTGTGGAATTAGCAAATCTATTATGTGAGCAATAGCAAACTTACAGGAGCCCTTGGCTCCATCTATCTCCCTGTTTGTGTCAGTTCCTTCTGGATGCTTTTAGTCTGTGGTCTTCATTCACTCTTTTTCTGGGGAAGTAAATGGAGTGGGACAGATTATGAGAACAGCTGGGTCCTCCCAGTTGCTGGGGTGGTTATTTTAAGCTTTGTTTAATGTGTCCAGAGACCCAGATGGCATTTTTAACTAAGCTGCTTTATTAAATCTTGTGATAAAGCATAGTGATGTTTATTGAAAAGGCAGACACGCATCAGCAACATTATGCGTGAAACTTGCTCTAATAATTTTCTATAAAACATCTGTTCTCTTTGAGCCTTTTGTGAACTCTGGAAGTTTGCTAGTTTCTATACAGACTTGAGGACAAGAAGTTGGAACCCACTTTTGGAGATGTCCAAGCATAGGTATTGGAATCATTAATCCTAACCCTCTCAGTTTTAAGGCCCCGGATACCCTTCTGTTAGACAACAGTAACATGAGCAAGCACTGTAATAACCTTTAAACAAGATTATTTGGAAATAATGGACAAGAAAAATTAGTATAAATTGTTTGGGGATTTTAAAATTAAAGATAAAAAGCTAGGGCTTCAATGACCTGTGCCAGCCTATAGCCTTAAGAGTCAATTTGCAAACACTCAAGATTTGGCCAATATGCCTCTACTACTTCTACTTAACACAGTCAAAGGGAAATTTTTAGATTCTTTCATCTGATTTGACTCTCTTAGTTACGAATAAGAGGATATCTAGAATATATATGTGACTTGTTAAAATGAAAATCCACCTTCTCTGAGTCTTCAAATATCTTTCATATCTTACATTTTTTAGTCACATCAACTTTTGAAGTCATGTCCGTAGTTGTATGAAAAGAAAAATTTCAGGAACATTCAACCTCAAAAGTTCTTTTTCTTAGTCTGAAGTCGTAGAAGCATTTGACTTTTACTTTCTCTTTTTAAGTTTGTACTAGTAGGTATTTTGTATAAATATAATATTTAATTATTGCCTTTGTATTCTTTTTCTCTAGTAAACATCCTGGTTTTTAGCTATCAATATGTAGTTTTACATTTAGGGATTTCTAATGGAAAGAGAAAGGAATCTGAAATCAGAGGACGAGAGTTTATTCTACTTGACCAAACACATACACAATACTGGAAGGAGAGTTTTACAACAAATATTTAATATCTATGACATGTAAAACGTTTTTTGAAATCAAGAAAATTCAAACAATTCCATACAAATATCATCAATAATAACACATGAACAGGTGGCCAACCTTATTAATAACCAGAGAAATATAAATTAAAACAATCCATCAACTTGTAAAAAAGATGAAATTACCCAGAGTTGGTGTAGGTGATGGAAAATTGTCATGTTTGTATACTGTTCATAGAAGTTAAATTGACATAAGTTTTTGGTCAGGCAATTTGGAAGTATATATCTAAATTAATAGAGTAGTTTTCTAATAACCTGGGAATCTCTTAATCTAAGAATCTTTGCTGTAGATTTTTCTAGAACAAATGTACAAACACCTGTGTACAAGGGTACTCACTGCAGCATTTTGCTAAGGAAAAACTCAGAAAAAATCTATATGTTCAACAGAGAACAGGTACATAATTTATGACACAACTGCACAATATACACCACTAAAATAAAGGATATAAATTTATATGTAGTATGAAAAAGATGTGAATGATAGCTTGTTGGTGAAAAACAGCAATGACTGGAATATTGTGTGTAACGTAATCCTGCTTTTCTGTATATAATGTAGGCATAGAAAATAGGATTGAAAGGACATACTCTAGTCAACAGTGTATATAGCTTGGGTGGAGGGGGTGTATAATGGGGAAGGAGAGTCCCTTTTCCTATCTGTTCCATATACATCTCTGGATTTAAAAGATCATACATGCATATGCATTACCTTCAAAATTAAAATGATAAAGACAAAAGGAGAAGCTTTGGATTTGAATCATGATACTACTGTTTGCAACTTCTATGACCGTGGGGAAGTCGCCTAGCCTCCTGGGGTTTATTTCCTCATTTATAAAAATAGGGAAAGTAATAATACTTGTCTACATATCTTCTAGGGTTGTTGGGAGGATTGAATGTGATAATGGGTTACAGCATTATGAATTATTTATTCATATAACACAATTATTATAAAAATATTTTGCTCTGATTAAAATAAAAGAAGGACGAGATCGTGTGTGTTTTTCAGTCCCAGTAGCTTTACTAACCAGAAAGCGCCTGCTGATGTGGTGATCACAGTTGCTTTGGTGCAGCTTCCTGTTGAATTTTGGCAATTCTCCACGCTGCTAGCTAAGGCTGAGGTGGCGACTGTGGAAGGTGTGATCTCCTCCCCCTCCCAGCACACATATGTGTGCATACTCACACTCATGCACACACAAACACACACATGCACACTCTATCACAGTACATGAGGTGGCAGCAGCTGCTCCGGCATAGAGTTTCACACAACATAAAGGGCTTTTTTGGTGTGGTCTGTGCATTATTTCCTGTTAAGCATGAGCTGAGTCAGTGCCATGCTTTTCCATCTGAAACCTTTCTGAGGCTCAGGCTGTGTTAAGAGCAAACCCTCTCCCCTCCATGCCCACCCCATGGCCCTCTACTGAAGCCAGATCATAATCTGCTCATTTCATGAGGATTTTCAAACCGAATGGACTGGGCCATGTGAGAGATCACTGAAAGGAACAGACCAAGCAGAGGCTAAGAGACTCCACGCTAATCTGCTGAGTCATCTGAAAATGCACAGCTGTGGCAGCTCACGGTGCTTTAAAGTACTTTGGCAGGATGTTTGTTCAGGGGGCCTGTTCCTGCAGCCCTGCTGAATGTTTGGTTAGGAGGCATAATCATTTTTTGGACAGGATCTCCCAAATGTCAGGTGATAGATGCTAATGTGGAATATAATACAGAAGATCCAGCTTGGATGTCATAAATAACAATAAATTGTTTAATCTTGCTGAGTTGTAAATCTATGATTGCCAGAGGTCTTTAGTTCACTGGAACATAGTATGGGGGCAGGGGCACTTAGCAAATAGGCAGTTATTATTTTCCAACCAGACAGAAAGTGGTCTGATGAAATTTATCTAAAAAGGCATACACATGTATTTTAATTAATTGTGACAATTACTCAGAGAAAACACATGGCCCTAAAGAGGCTGAGGGTTTTTTTGTTCTACCTATAAATGTATATGTATATTCACCTATATTCTACCTATGTATAAGTAAGAGAATGAGTTTTTGTTTTGGGGATATATATTTATACGTATCTATACAGACAGATATACACATACTTAATTTCTGTGTACCTATTAAGGTGCGGTGACAGATGGAAAGTATTTTTAAGCATTTAGATAGCTTATTCTATAGCATATGTGTGCATATAGCCCCCCCATAAAGCTTTGTCTCTTTTCTGGATATATTTAACAAGAGGCTAGAACAGAGTCCAAAATGTCAGAAATGTTTGAACATTCCATAGAAATGAAGGGGGTGTTTCCAAATGACCTATGTTTCTATGGCAATAAATAGAACTTGTGTTGCGTTGGATGGGTCAGGAGTAAGGAATATAAACAGTGTAAGTATGGCTATTCCAGGCAGAAATCTACCTTGTAAGAACAGCTTTGTGCAGTGAGCTCGACAACATTGATCAGTTAGCAGTCCGGTTCAGTACAACATTGATCAGGTAGCAAGACGGTTCGGCAGTGCCAGTCGGAGACACAGATGGGGACAATCAAAGAAGATGCAGGTCAGGACAAGGATGCAGACATGTACCTGTCACTACCATGGACTTCAGCAGCTTCTTAGTGAGCAGGTTTATGATCAAAGAAGAAAGACATCGTTGATATGTAAGCATGTTACAATTAATTTGCTGTTCAGTTACTAGCAAACTACATCCAGTTTTTAGTTTTTAGGTTTTTTTTTCTTTTTTCTTTTTTGAAACAGGTTCTTGTTCTGTCATCCAGGCTGGAGTGCAGTCGTTATCCAAGCTCACTGCAGCCTTAAACTCCTGGGCTCCGTGGATCCTCCCACCTCAGCCTCCCAAGAAGCTGGGACTACAGGAGCACACCACGATGGCCAGCTAATATTTCTAATTTTTTTATAGAGATGAGGCCTTGCTGTATTGCCCAGGCTGCTCTGGAGCTCCTGGCAGTGTAGATATTTCCATGTTTATACAGATGACGGTGTAGATATTTCCATGTTTATACAGCTGAGTGTGTAGATATTTCCATGTTTTTAAAGATGGCGGTGTAGATATTTCCATGTTTATAGAGATAGCGGTGTAGATATTTCCATGTTTATAGAGACAGAGGTGTAGATATTTCCAAGTTTATACAGATAGCGGTGTAGGTATTTCCATGTTTCTACAGATCGCGGTGTAGATATTTCCATGTTTTTAAAGATAGCGGTGAAGATGTTTCCATTTTTATACAGGTAGCAGTGTAGATATTTCCATGTTTATACAGATGGCGGTGTAGACATTTCCATGTATATTGAGATAGCGGTGTAGACATTTCCATGTTTATACGGATAGTGGTGAATGTATTTCCATGTTTATAGAGATAGCGGTGTAGATATTTCCATATTTATACATATAGCAGTGTAGATATTTCCATGTTTATAGTGATAGCGTTGTAGGTATTTCCATGTTTATAGTGATAGCGGTGTAGATATTTCCGTGTTTATACGGATAGCGGTGTAGATATTTCCATGTTTATAGAGATAGCGGTGTTGATATTTTCATGTTTATACAGATAGCGGTCTATGTATTTCCATGTTTATACATATACCGGTGTACATATTTCTATGTTAATACAGATGGCTGTGTAGATATTTCCATGTTTATAGAGATGGCTGTGTAGATATTTCCAAGTTTACAGAGATGGCAGTATAGATATTTCCATGTTTATGCAGATGGTGGTGTTGATATTTCCGTGTTTACAGAGATAGCGGTGTAGATATTTCCATCTTTTCACAGATTGCGGTGTAGGTATTTCCACCTTTACACAGATAGTGGTGTAGATATTTCCCAGTTTACACAGATAGCTGTGTAGATATTTCCATGTTTACACAGATAGCATTGTAGATATTTCCATGTTTACACAGATAGCGTTGTAGATATATCCATGTTTATACAGATAGCGGTGTAGGTATTTCTATGATTATACAGATAGCGGTGTAGATATTTCCATGTTTATACAGACAGTGATGTAGATATTTCCATGTTTATACAGATAGCCATGTAGATATTTCCATGTTTATAGAGATAGCGGTGTAGATACTTCCATGTTTATACAGATGGCTGTGTAGATATTTCCATGTGTGTAGAGACGGCAGTCTTGATATTTACATGTTTATAGAGATGGTGGTGTAGATATTTCCATGTTTATACAGATGACTGTGTAGATATTTGCATGTTTATACAGATGGCGGTGTAGATATTTCCATCTTTATAGAGATAGCGGTGTAGATATTTCCATGTTTATACAGATAGCGGTGTAGATATTTCCATGTTTATAGAGATAGCGGTGTAGATAATTCCATGTTTATAGAGATAACGGTGTAGATATTTCCATGTTTATACAGATAGTGATGTAGATATTTCCATGTTTCCACATATAGCAGTGCAGATATTTCCATGTTTACACAGATAGTGTTGCAGATATTTCCATGTTTATACAGATGTCGGTGTAGATTTTTCCATGTTTATGCAGACGGCGGGGTAGATATTTCCATGGTTGTGCCGATGGCGGTGTAGATATTTACAAGTTTATAGACATGGTGCTATAGATGTTTCCATGTTTATAGAGATGGCGGTGTAGGTATTTCCATGTTTATAGTGATGGCGGTGTAGTTATTTCCATGTTTACAGTGATACTGGTGTAGATATTTCCATGTTGAAGCAGATAGCGGTGTAGATATTTCCATGTTTATTTGGATAGCGTTGTTGATATTTCCATGTTTATAGGGATAGTGGTGTAGACGTTTCCATATTTATACAGATAGCGGTTTAGGCATTTCCATGTTTATACAGATGGCAGTATAGATATTTCCATGTTTATACAGATGGTGGTGTAGATATTTCCATGTTTATACAGATGACTGTGTAGATATTTCCATGTTTATAGAGATAGTGGTGTAGATATTTCCATGTTTATAGAGAGGTGTAGATATTTCCATCTTTATACAGATAGCGGTGTTGACATTTCCATGTTTATACAGATAGCGGTGTAGATATTTCCATATTTATACAGATAGCGGAATAGATATTTCCATGTTTATACAGATAGCGGTGTAGACATTTCCATGTTTATGCAGATAGCGGTGTAGATATTTCCATGTCTACAGAGATGGCGGTGTAGGTATTTCCATGTTTATAGAGATAGTGGTGTAGATATTTCCATGTTTATACAGAAAGCGGTGTAGATATTTCCATGTTTATACAGATAGCGGTGTACATATTTCCATGTTTATACAGATAGCGGTGTACATATTTCCATATTTATACAGAAAGCGGTGTAGATATTTCCATGTTTATACAGATCATGGTGTACATATTTCCACGTTTACACAAATATCGTTGTAGATATTTCCATGTTTATTCAGATAGCGATGTATATATTTCCATTTTTATATAGATCGCGGTGTAGATATTTCTCTCTACAGATGGCAGTGTAGACATTTGCATGTTTATATAGATGGCGGTGTAGATATTTCCATGATTTTATAGATGGCGGTGTAGATATTTCCTTGTTTATGTAAATGGGGGTGAAGGTATCTCCATGTTTATAGAGATGGCGGTGTATATATTTCCATGTTTATGCAGATAGCGGTGTTGGTATTTCCATGTTTATACAGATAGCGGTGTAGATATTTCCATGTTTATACACATAGCGGTGCAGATATTTCCATGTTTATACAGACAGCGGTGGAGATGTTTCCATGTTTATACAGATAGCGATGTAGATATTTCCATGTTTATAGAGATAGTGGTATAGATATTTCCATATTTATAGAGATAGCGGTGTAGGTATTTCCATGTTTATGAAGATAGCGGTGTACATATTTCCATGTTTACACTGATCATGTTGTAGATATTTGCATGTTTATATAGATAGCATTGTAGATATTTCCATGTTTATACAGATGGCTGTGTAGATATTTCCAAGTGTATACAGACGGCAGTGTAGATATTTTCATGTTTATACAGATGCTGGTGTAGATATTTCCATGTTTATACAGATGTCTGTGAGGATATTTGCATGTTTATACAGGTGGCAGTGGAGATATTTCCATGTTTATAGAGATAGCGGTGTAGATATTTCCTTGTTAATACAGATAGCGGTGTAGGCATTTCCATGTTTGTAGAGATAGCGGTGTATATATTTCCAAATTTATACAGATAGTGTTGTAGATATTTCCATGTTTATACAGACGGCGGTGTAGATATTTCCAAGTTTACACAGATAGGTGTGTAGATATTTCCATGATTACACAATTAATGTTGTAGATATTTCCATGTTTATACAGATAGCGGTGTAGGTATTTCCATGTTTATAGAGATAGTGGTGTAGATATTTCCATGTTTATACAGAAAGCGGTGTAGATATTTCCATGTTTATACAGATAGCGGTGTACATATTTCTATGTTTATACAGATAGCGGTGTACATATTTCCATATTTATACAGAAAGCGGTGTAGATATTTCCATGTTTATACAGATCATGGTGTACATATTTCCACGTTTACACAAATATCGTTGTAGATATTTCCATGTTTATTCAGATAGCGATGTAGATATTTCCATGTTTATACAGATCGCGGTGTAGATATTTCTCTCTACAGATGGCAGTGTAGACATTTGCATGTTTATATAGATGGCGGTGTAGATATTTCCATGATTTTATAGATGGCGGTGTAGATATTTCCTTGTTTATGTAAATGGGGGTGAAGGTATCTCCATGTTTATAGAGATGGCGGTGTATATATTTCCATGTTTATGCAGATAGCGGTGTTGGTATTTCCATGTTTATACAGATAGCGGTGTAGATATTTCCATGTTTATACACATAGCGGTGCAGGTATTTCCATGTTTATACAGACAGCGGTGGAGATGTTTCCATGTTTATACAGATAGCGATGTAGATATTTCCATGTTTATAGAGATAGTGGTATAGATATTTCCATATTTATAGAGATAGCGGTGTAGGTATTTCCATGTTTATGCAGATAGCGGTGTACATATTTCCATGTTTACACTGATCATGTTGTAGATATTTGCATGTTTATGTAGATAGCATTGTAGATATTTCCATGTTTATACAGATGGCTGTGTAGATATTTCCAAGTGTATACAGATGGCAGTGTAGATATTTTCATGTTTATACAGATGCTGGTGTAGATATTTCCATGTTTATACAGATGTCTGTGAGGATATTTGCATGTTTATACAGATGGCAGTGCAGATATTTTCATGTTTATAGAGATAGCGGTGTAGATATTTCCTTGTTAATACAGATAGCGGTGTAGGTATTTCCATGTTTGTAGAGATAGCGGTGTAGATATTTCCAAATTTATACAGATAGTGTTGTAAATATTTCCATGTTTATACAGACGGCGGTGTAGATATTTCCAAGTTTACACAGATAGGTGTGTAGATATTTCCATGATTACACAATTAATGTTGTAGATATTTCCATGTTTATACAGATAGCGGTGTAGGTATTTCCATGTTTATAGAGATAGTGGTGTAGATATTTCCATGTTTATACAGAAATCGGTGTAGATATTTCCATGTTTATACAGATAGCGGTGTACATATTTCCATGTTTATACAGATAGCGGTGTACATATTTCCATATTTATACAGAAAGCGGTGTAGATATTTCCATGTTTATACAGATCATGGTGTACATATTTCCACGTTTACACAAATATCGTTGTAGATATTTCCATGTTTATTCAGATAGCGATGTAGATATTTCCATGTTTATACAGATCGCGGTGTAGATATTTCTCTCTACAGATGGCAGTGTAGACATTTGCATGTTTATATAGATGGCGGTGTAGATATTTCCATGATTTTATAGATGGCGGTGTAGATATTTCCTTGTTTATGTAAATGGGGGTGAAGGTATCTCCATGTTTATAGAGATGGCGGTGTATATATTTCCATGTTTATGCAGATAGCGGTGTTGGTATTTCCATGTTTATACAGATAGCGGTGTAGATATTTCCATGTTTATACACATAGCGGTGCAGATATTTCCATGTTTATACAGACAGCGGTGGAGATGTTTCCATGTTTATACAGATAGCGATGTAGATATTTCCATGTTTATAGAGATAGTGGTATAGATATTTCCATATTTATAGAGATAGCGGTGTAGGTATTTCCATGTTTATGAAGATAGCAGTGTACATATTTCCATGTTTACACTGATCATGTTGTAGATATTTGCATGTTTATATAGATAGCATTGTAGATATTTCCATGTTTATGCAGATGGCTGTGTAGATATTTCCAAGTGTATACAGATGGCAGTGTAGATATTTTCATGTTTATACAGAGGCTGGTGTAGATATTTCCATGTTTATACAGATGTCTGTGAGGATATTTGCATGTTTATACAGATGGCAGTGCAGATATTTCCATGTTTATAGAGATAGCGGTGTAGATATTTCCTTGTTAATACAGATAGCGGTGTAAGTATTTCCATGTTTGTAGAGATAGCGGTGTAGATATTTCCAAATTTATACAGATAGTGTTGTAAATATTTCCATGTTTATACAGACGGCGGTGTAGATATTTCCAAGTTTACACAGATAGGTGTGTAGATATTTCCATGATTACACAATTAATGTTGTAGATATTTCCATGTTTATACAGATAGCGGTGTAGGTATTTCCATGTTTATAGAGAGAGGGGTGTAGATATTTCCATGTTTATAGAGATTGCGGTGTAAATATTTCCATATTTATATAGATAGCGGTGTAGTTATTTCTATGTTTACACAGATAGCGTTGTAGATATTTCCATATTCATACAGATAGCGGTGTAGATATTTCCATGTTTATACAGATAGCGGTGTAGATATTTGCATGTTAGTAGAGATAGCGGTGTAGATAATTCCATGTTTATACAGACAGCTTTGAAGATATTTCCATGTGTATACAGATGGCAGTGTAGATTTTTCCATGTTTATAGAGATGGTGGTGTAGATATTTCCATGTTTATACAGATGACTGTGAGGATATTTGCATGTTCATACAGATGGCAGTGTAGATATTTCCATGTTTATAGAGATAGCGGTGTAGATATTTCCTTGTTTATACAGACTGCGGTGTGGATATATCCATCTTTACACACATAGCGGTGTAGATATTTCCATGTTTACGCAGATAGCGTTGTAGGTTTTTGCATGTTTATACAATTAGCGGTGTAGATATTTCCACGTTTATGCAGATAGCGGTGTAGATATTTCCACGTTTATACAGATAGCGGAGGAGATATTTCCACGTTTTTACACTTATAGATGTAGATATTTCCACGTTTATACAAATAGCGTTGTAGACATTTCCACGTTTATACAGATAGCGGTGTAGATATTTCCATGTTTATGGAGATGGTGGTGTAGATATTTCTTAGTTTATAGAGATGGCGGTGTAAATATTTCCAAGTTTATAGAGATAGCGGTGTAGATATTTCCATGTTTATAGAGTTAGCGGTGTAGATATTTCCATGTTTATACAGATAGCGGTGCAGATATTTCCATGTTTATAAGGATAGCGGTGTTGATATTTCCATGTTTATAGTGATAGCGGTTTATATATTTCCATGTTTATACAGATAGCGGTGTAAGTATTTCCATGTTTATTTGGATAGCGGTGTAGATATTTCCATATTTATACAGATAGCAGTGTAGATATTTCCATCTTTATACAGATAGCGTTGTAGATAGTTCCATGTTTACACAGATAGCGGTGTAAATATTTCCATGGTTGCACAGATAGCGTTGCAGTTATTTCCATGTTTATAGTGATAGCGGTGTAGATATTTCCATGTTTTTACTGTTAGTGGTGTTGATATTTCCATGTTTATGAGGATAGCGGTGTAGATATTTCCATGTTTATACAGACAGGGGTGTAGGTATTTCCATGTTTATACAGATAGCGGTGTAGATATTTCCTTGTTTATAGAGACGACTGTGTATATATTTCCATGTTTATTCAAATGGCAGTGTAGATATTTCCATGTTTATACAGATGGTGGTGTCGATATTTCCATGTTAACAGAGATAGCGGTGTAGATATTTCAATCTTTGCACAAATTGCGGTAAAGATATTTCCATGTTTCCAGAGATAGCGCTATAGATATTTCAATCTTTGCACAGATTGCGGTGTAGATATTTCCATCTTTACACAGATAGCAGTGTAGATATTTCCAAGTTTACAAAGATAGCTGTGTAGATATTCCCATGTTTACACAGATAGTGTTGTAGATGTTTGCAGAGATAGCGTTGTAGATGTTTCCATGTTTACAAAGATAGCGTTGTAGATATTTCCATGTTTATACAGACAGCGGTGTAGGTATTTCCATGTTTATACAGATAGCGGTGTACATATTTCCATGTTTATACTGATAGCGTTGTAGATATTTCCATGTTTATACAGACAGCGATGTAGATATTTCCATGATTCTACAGAGAGAGGTGTAGATATTTTCATGTTTACAAAGATAGCGGTGTAGTTATTTCCATGTTTATACAGATGGCTGTGTAGATATTTCCATGGGTATAGATATGGCTGTCTAGATATTTCCATGTTTATTGAGATGTTGGTGTAGATATTTACATGTTTATACAGATGACTGCTTAGATATTTGCATGTTTATACAGATGGCGGTGTAGTTATTTCCATGTTTATACAGATAGCCCTGTAGATATTTCCATGTTTATACAGATAGCGGTGTAGATATTTCCATCTTTGCACAGATTGCGGTGTAGTTATTTCCTCTTTACACAGATAGCGGTGTAGATATTTCCAAGTTTACACAAATGGCGGTTTAGATATTTGCATGTTTATACAGATGGCTGTGTTGATATTTCCATGTTTATACAAATGGCGGTTTAGAAATTTCCATGTTTATACACATAGTGGTGGGGCTATTTCCATGTTTATACAGATAACGGTGTAGCTATTTCCATACTTATACAGATGGCGGTGTAGATATTTTCATGTTTATACAGATGGTGGGGTAGATATTTCATGTTTATACAGATGACTGTGTAGGTATTTCCATGTTTATACAGATGACTGTGTAGGTATTTCCATGTTTATACAGATGGCGGTGTAGATATTTCCATGTTTACACAGATAGCGTTGTAGATGTTTCCATGTTTATACAGGTAGCGGTGTAGATATTTCCATGTTTATACAGATAGCGGTGTTGGTATTTCCATGTTTATTCAGATAGCGGTGTAGATATTTCCATATTTATCCAGCTCGTGGTGTAGATATTTACATCTTTATACAGATGGCAGTGTAGATATTTCCATGTTTATACATATGGTGCTGTAGATACTTCCATGTTTATGCAGATGGCAGTGTGGATATTTACACATTTATAGAGATGGCGGTGTAGATGTTTCCATGTTTATAGAGATAGTGGTGTAGAAAATTCCATGTTTATAGAGATAGTGGTGTAGGTATTTCCATGTTTATAAAGATAGCGGTGTAGATATTTCCATGTTTATACACATGGCTGTGTTCATGTTTCCATGTGTATACAGATGGCAGTGTAGATATTTCCATGTTTATACAGATGGAGGTGTAGATATTTCCATATTTTTAGAGATAGCGTTGTGGTTGTTTCCATGATTATACAGATGGCAGTTTAGATATTTCTATGTTTATACAGATAGTGGTGTAGATATTTCCAAGTTTATAAAGATAGCAGTGTAGATATTTCCATGTTTATAGAGATAGCGGTGGAGATATTTCCATGTTTATAGAGATAGCGGTCGAGATATTTCCATGTTTACACAGATAACGATGTAGATATTTCCATGCTTATACACGTAGCGGTGTAGATATTTCCATGTTTATAGAGATGGCTGTGTAGGTATTTCCATGTTTATGTAGATGGCAGTGTAGATATTTCCATGTTTATAAAGATAGTGGTGTTGGTATTTCCATGTTTATACAGATGACTGTGTAGGTATTTCCATGTTTATAGAGATGGCGGTGTAGACATTTCCATGTTTATAGAGATAGCCATCTGGATATTTCCATGTTTAAACAGATAGCGGTGTAGACATTTCTATGTTTATAGAGATAGCAGTGTAGGGATTTCCATATTTATACACATGGCGGTGTAGATATTTCGATGTTTATAGAGATAGCGGTGTAGGTATTTCCAAATTTATACAGATAGCTGTGTAGATATTTCTATGTTTATACAGATAGCGGTGTAGGTATTTCCATGTTTATACAGATAGCGGTGCAGATATTTCCATGTTTGTACAGATGGCGGTGTAGATGTTTCCATGTTAATACAGATAGCGATTTGGATATTTCCATGTATATATAGATAGCGGTGTAGATGTTTCCATGTTTATACAGATAGCGGTGGAGGCATTTCCAGGTTTATAACGATAGCGTTGGAGATATTTCCATGTTTATAGAGATGCCGGTGTAGATATTCCCAAGTTTATACAGATAGCGGTGTAGATATTTCCATGTTTATACAGATAGCGGTGTAGATATTTCCATGTTTATACAGATGGAGGTGTAGATATTTCCATATTTTTAGAGATAGCGGTGTGGTTGTTTCCATGTTTATACAGATGGCAGTTTAGATATTTCTATGTTTATACAGATAGTGGTGTAGATATTTCCATGTTTATAAAGATAGCAGTGTAGATATTTCCATGTTTTTAGAGATAGCGGTGGAGATATTTCCATGTTTATAGAGATAGCGGTCGAGATATTTCCATGTTTACACAGATAACGATGTAGATATTTCCATGCTTATACACGTAGCGGTGTAGATATTTCCATGTTTATAGAGATGGCTGTGTAGGTATTTCCATGTTTATGTAGATGGCAGTGTAGATATTTCCATGTTTATACAGATAGTGGTGTTGGTATTTCCATGTTTATACAGATGACTGTAGGTATTTCCATGTTTATAGAGATGGCGGTGTAGACATTTCATTGTTTATAGAGATAGCCATCTGGATATTTCCATGGTTAAACAGATAGCGGTGTAGACATTTCTATGTTTATAGAGATAGCAGTGTAGGGATTCCCATATTTATACAGATGGCGGTGTAGATATTTCCATGTTTATAGAGATAGCGGTGTAGGTATTTCCATATTTATACAGATAGCTGTGTAGTTATTTCTATGTTTGTACAGATAGCGGTGTAGGTATTTCCATGTTTATAGAGATAGCGGTGCAGATATTTCCATGTTTGTACAGATGGCAGTGTAGATGTTTCCATGTTAATACAGATAGCGATGTGGATATTTCCATGTATATATAGATAGCGGTGTAGATGTTTCCATGTTTATACAGATAGCGGTGGAGGCATTTCCAGGTTTATAACGATAGCGTTGGAGATATTTCCATGTTTATAGAGATGGCGGTGTAGATATTCCCAAGTTTATACAGATAGCGGTGTAGATATTTCCATGTTTATACAGATAGCGGTGTAGATATTTCCATGTTTATACAGATAGCGGTGTAGGTATTTCCATGTCTATGGAGATAGCGGTGTAGATATTTCCATGTTTATACAGATGGCTGTGAAGATATTTCCATGTGTATACAGATGGCAGTGAGGATATTCCATGTTTATACAGATGGAAGTGTAGATATTTCCATGTTTATACAGATGACTCTGTAGATATTTCCAAGTTTTTACAGATGGCGATGTAGATATTTCCATGTTTATACAGATAGCGGTGTGGCTATTTTCGTATTTATAGAGATAGCGATGTAGACATTTCCATCTTTATTCAGATAGCGGTGGAGATATTTCCAAGTTTACACAGATAGCGGTGGAGGTATTTCCATGTTTATACAGATGGCGGTGTAGATATTTCCACGTTTATGCAGATAGCGGTGTAGATATTTCCATGTTTGTAGAGATAGTGGTGTAGTTATTTCCGTATTTATACAGATAGCCGTTTAGATAATTCCATGTTTATAGAGATGGCTGTGTAGGTATTTCTATGTTTATGCAGATGGCAGTTGAGATATTTCCATTTTTATACAGATAGTGGTGTAGGTATTTCCATGTTTATACAGATGACTGTGTAGGTATTTCCATGTTTATAGAGATAGCGGTGTAGTTATTTACATATTTATACAGATAGCTGTTTAGATATTTCCATGTTTATTCAGATGGCGGTGTAGATATTTCCATGTTTATACAGATAGCGGTGTGGCTATTTCCATGTTTCTACAGATGGCAGTGTAGGTATTTCCCTGTTAATACAGATAGCGATGTAGATATTTCCATGTATATATAGATAGCGGTGCAGATATTTCCATGTTTATACAGATAGCGATGTAGATATTTCCATGTTTATACAGATAGCGGTGTAGATGATTCCATGTTTATACAGAGAGCGGTGGAGAGATTTCCATATTTATACAGATAGCGATGGAGATATTTCTTTGTTTATAACGATATCATTGGAGATATTTCCATGTTTATAGAGATGGCGGTGTAGATATTTCCAAGTTTATACAGATAGCGGTGAAGATATTTCCATGTTTACAAAGATACCTTTGTAGATATTTCCATGTTTATAGAGATAGCGGGGTGGATATTTCCATGTTTATAGAGATAGCGGTGTAGATATTTCCATGTTTATACAGATGACTGTGTAGATATTTCCATTTTTATACAGATGGTGGTGTAGATATTTCCAAGTTCATGCAGATAGCGGTGTAGATATTTCCATGTTTATAGAGATAGTGGTGTAGTTAATTCCATTTTTATACACATAGCGGTGTAGTTATTTCCATGTTTATTGAGATAGCGTTGTAGATATTTCCATATTTATACAGATAGCGGTGAAGATATTTCCATGTTTATTCAGATGGCGGTGTAGGTATTTCCATGTTTATACACATAGCGATGTGGCTGTTTCCATGTTTATACAGGTGGCATTGTAGACATTTCCATGTTTATACAGATAGTGGTGTAGATATTTCAATGTTTTATAGGTAACGGTGTAGATAGTTCCATGTTTATAAAGATAGCGGTTTAGATATTTCCATGTTTATAGAGATAGAGGTGGAGATATTTCCATGTTTATAGAGATAGCTGTCAAGATATTTCCATGTTTATACAGATTGCGGTGCAGATATTTCCATGTTCATACAGACATCGGTGTAGATATTTCCAAGTTTATGCAGATAGCTGTGTAGATATTTCCATATTTATATAGATTGCGGTGTAGATATTTCCATGTTTATAGAGATACCCATGTAGATATTTCCATGTTTATACAGACAGCGGTGTAGACATTTCCATGTTTATAGAGATAACGGTCTAGGTATTTCCATATTTATACAGATAGCCGTGTAGATATTTCCATGTTTATTCAGATGCCGGTGTAGATATTTCCATGTTTATACAGATAGCGGTGTGGCTATTTCCATGTTTATACAGATGGTAGTGTAGATATTTCCATGTTAATTCAGATTGCGATGTAGACATTTCCATGTTTATACAGATAGTGGTACAGATATTTCCAGGTTTATACAGATAGCGTTGTAGATATTTCCATATTTATACAGATAGCGGTGTAGATTTTCCATGTTTATACAGATAGCGGTGTAGATATTTCCATGTTTATACAGATAGCGGTGTAGGTATTTCCATTTTTATACAGATGGCTGTGTTGATATTTCCATGTGTATAACGATGGCAGTGCAGATATTTCCATGTTTACACAGTTGGAGGTTTAGATATTTCCAAGTTTCTACAGATGACTGTGTAGATATTTCCATGTTTTTACAGATGGCGGTGTAGACATTTCCATGTTTATACAGATAGCGGTTTGGCTATTTCCATGTTTATAGGGATAGCGATGTAGATATTTCCATGTTTATACAGATAGCAGTGTAGATATTTCCATGTTTATACAGATAGCGGTGGAGATATTTTCATGTTTATACCCATAGCGGTGGAGATATTTCCATGTTTATACAGATAGCGCTGTAGATATTTCCAAGTTTATGCAGATAGCGGTGTATATATTTCCATATCTATAGAGATAGCGGTGTAGATATTTCCATGTTCATTCAGATGGCGGTGTAGATATTTCAATGTTTATGCAGATAGCGGTGTGGCTGTTCCA
The DNA here is from genome assembly GCF_028858775.2 of Pan troglodytes. Classification (NCBI taxonomy): domain Eukaryota; kingdom Metazoa; phylum Chordata; class Mammalia; order Primates; family Hominidae; genus Pan; species Pan troglodytes. The sequence goes on along the minus strand of NC_072416.2, from coordinate 2,242,657 downwards.
TGTTAATTCAGATGGCAGTGTAGATATTTCCATGTTTATAGAGATATCGGTGTAGTTATTTCCATATTTATACAGATAGCCGTGTAGATATTTCCATGTTTATACAGATGGTGGCACAGATATTTCTATGGATATGTAGATGGCGGTGTAGTTATTTCCATGTTTATATAGAGAGCAGTTTAGATATTTCCATGTATTTACAAATGGCTGTGTAGATATTTCCATGTTTATGCAGATGGCGGTGTAGATATTTCCATGTTTATACAGATGACTTTGTAAGTATTTCCATGTTTATACAGATGGCAGTGTAGATATTCGATGTTTATAGTGATAGCACTGGAGATATTTCCATGTTTATACAGATAGCGGTGTAGTTATTTCCATGATTATATAGATAACGGTGTAGATACTTCAATGTATATACACATGGCTGTGTAGATATTTCCATGTTTATACAGATGGCGGTGTAGATATTTCCATGTTTGTACAGATAACTTTGTAAGTATTTCCATGTTTATACAGATGGCGGTGTAGATATTTCGATGTTGATAGAGATAGCAGTGGAGATATTTCCATTTTTATACAGATTTCGGTGTAGATAATTCCATGTTTATACTGATCACGGTTTAGATATTTCCATGTTTATAGAGATGGCGGTGTAGATATTTCCATGTACATAGAGATAGCGGTGTTGATTTTTCCATGTTTATAGAGATAGCTGTGTGGATATTTCCATGTTTATACAGATAGGGTTGTAGATATTTCCATGTTTATAGAGATGGCGGAGTACATATTTCCCTGTTTATACAGATCACGGTGTAGATATTTCCATGTTTATACAGATAGCATTGTAGGTATTTCCATGATTACACAGATTATGGTGTAGATATTTCCATGTTTATACAGATCGCAGTGTTGATATTACCATGTTTATAGGGATAGCGGTGCAAATATTTCCACATTTATACAGATAGCGGTGTAGTTATTAGCATGTTTATACAGATAGCGGTGTAGATATTTCCATGTATAAACAGATGTCTGTGTATATATTTCCATGTTTACACAGATGGCGGTGTAGATATTTCCTTTTTTATACAAATAGCAGTGTAGTTATTTCCATGTTTATACAGATGGCGGTGTAGATATTTCCATGTATATACAGATGGCTGTGTAGATATTTCCATGTTTATACAGATAGCGGTGTAGTTATTTCCATGTTTATACAGATCGCGGTGTAGATATTTCCATGTTTATACAGATCGCGGTGTAGATATTTCCATGTTTATACAGATCGCGGTGTAGATATTTCTAAGTTTACACAGATAGCGGTGTAGATATTTCCATGTTTATACGGATACCGCTGTAGATATTTCCATGTTTATACAGATGGCGGTGTAGATATTTCCATGTTTATAGAGACGGCGGTGTAGATATTTACATGTTTACAGAGATCGCGGTGTAGTTATGTCCATGTTCATAGAGATAGCAGTGAGGATATTTCCATGTTTATACAGATAGCAGTGTAGATATTTCCATTTTTATAGAGATAGCGGTTTAGATATTTCATATTTATACAGATAGCGGTGTAGATATTTCCATGCTTATACAGATTGCGGTGTAGATATTTCTATGTTTATACACATGACTGTGTAGGTATTTCCATGTTTATACAGATGCCTTTGTAGATATTTCCATGTTTATAGAGATAGCAGTGCAGATATTTCCATGTTTATACAGATAGCGGTGTAAATATTTCCATGTTTATACAGTTCGTGGTGTTGATATTTCCATGTTTATACAGATACCGGTGTAGATATTTAAATGTTTATACAGACCGCAGTGTAGGTATTTCCATGTTTATACAGATAGCGGTGTAGTTATTTCCATGTTTTTATAAATAGCGGTGTAGATATTTCCATATTTATACAGATAGTGGTGTAGATAATTCCATGTTTATTCAGATGGCGGTGTAGATATTTCCATGTTTATACTCATAGCGGTGTGGCTGTTTCCATGTTTATACAGATAGCAGTGTAGATATTTCCATGTTTTTACAGATAGTGGTGTAGATATTTCCATGTTTTATAGATAGCTGTGTAGATATTTCCATGTTTATAAAGATAGCGGTGTAGATATTTCAGTGTTTATAGAGATAGAGGTGGAGATATTTCCATATATATTGAGATAGTGGTGGAGATATTTCCATGTTTGTACAGATAGCGATGTAGAAATTTCCATGTTCATAAAGATAGCGGTGGAGATATTTCCGTGTTTACACAGATAGCGGTGGAGATATTTCCATGTTTATTCAGATAGCGTTGGACATATTTACATGTTTATAGGGATGGCGGTGTAGATATTTCCATATTTATACAGATAGGTGTGTAGATATTTCGATGTTTATTCAGATGGCAGTATAGATATTTCCATGTTTATACAGAGAGCCGTGCAGCTACTTCCGTGTTTATACAGATGGCAGTGAAGATATTTCCATGTTTATAGAGATAGCGATGTAGATATTTCCATGTTTATAGAGATAACGGTGTTGATATTTCCATGTTTATGCAGATGGCTGTTTGGATACTTCCATGTGCATACAGATAGCAGTGTTGATATTTTCATGTTTACACAGATGGAGGTGTAGGTATTTCCATGTTTATATAGATGACTGTGTAGATATTTCCATGTTTTTACAGATGGCGGTGTAGATATTTACATGCTAATACAGATAGTGGAGTGTCTATTTCCATGTTTATACAGATATCGATGTAAATATTTCCATGTTTATACAGATGGCTGTGTAGATATTTCCATGTTTATGTAGATAGCAGTGTAGATATTTCCATGTTTATAAAGATAGCCATGTAGTTATTTCCATGTTTATGCAGATAGTGGTGTAGAACTTTCTATGTTTATAGAAATAGTAGTGTAGGTATTTCCATATTTATATAGATGGCGGTGTAGATATTTCGAAGTTTATAGAGAGAGCCATGTAGTTATTTCCATGTTTATACAGATAGCGGTGTAGACATTTCCATGTTTATAGAGATAGCGGTGTAGGTATTTCCATATTTATACAGATAGCCGTGTAGATATTTCCATGGTTATTCAGATGGCGGTGTGGATATTTCCATGTTTATGCAGATAGCGGTGTGGCTATTTCCAGGTTTATACAGATGGTAGTGAAGATATTTCCATGTTAATACAGATAGCGATGTAGATATTTCCATGTTTATACAGATAGTGGTGCAGATATTTCCATGCTTATACAGATAGCGTTGTAGTTATTTCCATGTTTATACAGATAGCGGTGTAGATATTTCCATGTTTATACAGATAGCGGTGTGGAAACTTCCATGTTTATACAGATGGCAGTGTAGATATTTCCATGTTTATAGAGATAGCGATGTAGATTTCCATGTTTATGCAGATAGCGTTGTAGTTATTTCCATGTTTATACAGATAGCGGTGTAGATATTTCCATGTTTATAGAGATAGCGGTGTTGATATTTCTATGATTATACAGGTATTTCCATGTTTATACAGATGGCTGTTTGGATATTTCCATGTGCATACAGATGGCAGTGTAGATATTTTCATCTTTACACAGATTGAGGTAATATTGTGTAGATATTTCCATGTTTTTACAGATGGCGGTGTAGATATTTACATGCTTATACAGATAGTGGAGTGTCTATTTCCATGTTTACACAGATATCGATCTAGAGATTTCCATGTTTATAGAGATGGCTGTGTAGATATTTCCATGTTAATGTAGATGGCAGTGTAGATATTTCCATGTTTATACAGATAGTGGTGTAGGTATTTCCATGTTTATACAGATGACTCTGCAGGTATTTCCATGTTTATACAGATAGCGGTGTAGATATTTCCATGTTTATACAGATGGGTGTGTTGATATTTCCATGTGTATACAGACGGCAGTGTAGATATTCCATGTTTACAGAGATAGCAGTGGAGATATTTCCATATTTATACAGATAGCGGTGTAGATATTTCCATGATTATATAGATAGCGGTGGAGATATTTCCATGTTTATAAAGATAGCGGTGGAGGTATTTCTAGGTTTATAATGATAGCGTTGCAGAGATTTCCATGTTTGTAGAGATAGCGGTGTAGATATTTCCAAGTTTATACAGACAGCGGTGTAGATATTTCCATGTTTATACAGATAGCGGTGTAGATATTTCCATGTTTATACAGATAGCGGTGTAGATATTTCCATGTTTATACAGATAGCGGTGTAGATATTTCCATGTTTATACAGATAGCAGTGTAGATATTTCCATGTTTATACAGATAGCGGGGTAGACAATTACATGTTTATAGAGATAGCGGTGTAGGTATTTCCAAATTTATACAGATAGCCGTGTAGATATTTCCATGTTTATTCAGATGCCGGTGTAGATATTTCCATGTTTATACAGATAGCGGTGTAGATATTTCCATGTTTATACGGATAGTGGTGTACATCTTTCCATATCTATATAGATGACTGTGTACGTATTTCTATGTTTATACAGATGGCGGTGTAGATATTTCCAAGTTTATACAGAAAGCGCTGTAGATATTTCCATGTTTATAGAGATAGCAGTGTAGATATTTCCATGTTTTTACAGATGGCTGTGTAGATATTTCCATGGGTATACTGATGGCATTGCAGATTTTCCATGATTATACAGATGGAGGTGTAGATATTTCCATGTTTATACAGATGACTGTGTAGATATTTCCATGTTCATAAAGATAGCGGTGTGGATATTTCCATGTTTATAAAGATAGCAATGTAGATATTTCCATGTTTATTCAGATAGCGGTGGAGATATTTCCATGTTTATATAGATATCGGTGGAGGAATTTCCATGTTTATACAGATGGCGGTGTAGATATTTCCACGTTTATGCATATAGAGGTGTAGATATTTCCATGTTTATAGAGATAGTGGTGTAGTTATTTCCATGTTTATAAAGTTAGCGGTGTAGATATTTCCATGTTTATAGTGATAGAGGTGGAGATATTTCCATGTTTATAGGGATGGCAGTGTAGATATTTCCATGTTTATGGAGATAGTGGTGCAGATATTTCCATGTTTATACAGATATCGGTGTAGATATTTCCAAGTTTATGCAGATAGCAGTGTACATATTTCCATATTTACAGAGATAGCGGTGTAGGTATTTCCATGTTTATTCAGATGGCGGTGTAGATATTTCCATGTTTATACAGATAGCGGTGTGGCTGTTCCATGTTTATACAGATGGCAGTGTAGATATTTCCATTTTTATACAGATAGAGGTGTAGATATTTCCATGTTTATTGAGATAGCGGTGGAGATATTTCCATGTTTATAGAGATAGCGGTCCAGATTTTTCCATGTTTACACAGATAACGATGTAGATATTTCCATGTTTATACAGATAGCGATGTAGATATTTCCATGTTTATGCAGATAGCGGTGTAGATGTTTCCATGTTTATACAGATAGCGGTGGAGAAATTTCCATGTTTACACAGATAGCGTTGGAGATATTTCTAGGTTTATAACGATAGCATTGGAGATATTTCCATGTTTATAGAGATGGCGGTGTAGATATTTCCAAGTTTATACAGATTGCGGTGTAGATATTTCGATGTTTATACACATAGATTTGTAGGTATTTCCATGTTTATAGAGATAGCAGTGAAGATATTTCCATGTTTATACAGATGGCTGTGTAGATATTTCCATGGGTATACTGATGGCATTGCAGATTTTCCATGATTATACAGATGGAGGTGTAGATATTTCCATGTTTATACAGATGACTGTGTAGATATTTCCATGTTCATAAAGATAGCGGTGTGGATATTTCCATGTTTATAAAGATAGCAATGTAGATATTTCCATGTTTATTCAGATAGCGGTGGAGATATTTCCATGTTTATATAGATATCGGTGGAGGTATTTCCATGTTTATACAGATGGCGGTGTAGATATTTCCACGTTTATGCATATAGAGGTGTAGATATTTCCATGTTTATAGAGATAGTGGTGTAGTTATTTCCATGTTTATAAAGTTAGCAGTGTAGATATTTCCATGTTTATAGTGATAGAGGTGGAGGTATTTCTATGTTTATAGGGATAGCTGTCGAGATATTTCCATGTTTATACAGATAGCGGTGCAGATATTTCCATGTTTATACAGATATCGGTGTAGATATTTCCAAGTTTATGCAGATAGCAGTGTACATATTTCCATATTTACAGAGATAGCGGTGTAGATATTTCCATGTTTATTCAGATGGCGGTGTAGATATTTCCATGTTTATACAGATAGCGGTGTGGCTGTTCCATGTTTATACAGATGGCAGTGTAGATATTTCCATGTTTATACAGATAGAGGTGTAGATATTTCCATGTTTATAGAGATAGCGTTGGAAATATTTCCATGTTTATAGAGATAGCGGTCGAGATATTTCCATGTTTATACAGCTAATGATGTAGATATTTCCATGTTTATACAGATAACGGTGTAGATATTTCCATGTTTATAGAGATGGCTGTGTAGATATTTCCATGTTTATGCAGATGGCAGTGTAGATATTTCCGTGTTTATACAGATAGTGGTGTAGGTATTTCCATGTTTATACAGATGTCTGTGTAGGTATTTCCAAGTTTATAGAGATGGCGGTGTAGATATTTCCATGTTTATAGAGATAGCCATGTAGATATTTCCGTGTTTAAACAGAGAGCGGTGTAGACATTTCAATGTTTATTGAGATAGCAGTGTAGGTATTTCCAAATTTATACAGATGGCGGTGTAGATATTTCCATGTTTATAGAGGTAGCCATGTAGATATTTCCATGTTTATAGAGATAGCGGTGTAGATATTTCCATATTTATATAGATAGCGGTTTAGATACTTCCATGGTTATTCAGATGGCGGTTTAGATATTTCCATGTTTATACACATAGCGGTGTGGCTGTTTCCATGTTTATAGAGATGGCAGTGTGGATATATCCATGTTTATACAGATAGTGGTGTAGATATCTCCATGTTTTATAGATAGCGGTGCAGAGATTTCCATGTTTTTAAAGATAGCGTTGTTGATATTTCCAGGTTTATAGATATAGAGGTGGAGATATTTCCATGTTTATAGAGATAGCGGTCGTGATATTTCCATGTTTATACAGATAACGATGTAGATAATTCCGTGTTCATACAGATAGCGGTGTAGATATTTCCATGTTTATAGTGATTGCTTTGGAGATAATTCCATGTTTGTACAGATAGTGATGTAGATATTTCCATGTTCATTCAGATAGCGGTGGAGTTATTTCCATGTTTATAGAGATGTCGGTGTAGATATTCCCATGTTTATACAGGTAGCGGTGCAGCAATTTCCATGTTTGTACAGATAGCGGTGTAGATATTTCCATCTTTGCACAGATTGCAGTGTAGATATATCCATGTTTATTCAGGTAGTGGTGTAGATATTTCCATGTTTACACAGATAGCTCTGTAGATATTTCCATGTTTACACAGATAGGGTTGTAATTATTTCCATGTTTATAGAGATAGCAGTTTAGATATTTCCATGTTTATACAGATGGCGGTGTAGACATTTCCATGTTTATAGAGATAGCGGTGAAGATATTTCCATATTTATACAGATAGGTGTGTAGATATTTTCATGATTATACAGATCGTGGTGTAGATATTTCCATGTTTATACAGACAGCGGTGTAGTTATTTCCATGTTTATAGAGATAGCGGTGTAGATATTTCCATATTTTTACAGATTGCGGTGTAGATATATCCATGTTTATACAGTTGGCGGTGTAGATATTACCATGTTTATACAGATGGCGGTGTAGGTATTTCCATGTTTATACAGATATCAGTGTAGATATTTCCATGTTTATACAGATAACAGTGTAGATATTTCCATGTTCATGCAGACGGCGGTGTAGTTATTTCCATGTTTATACAGATGGCTGTGTAGATATTTCTATGTTTATAGAGATAGCGGTGTAGATATTTCCATGTTTATAGTGATGACGGTGTAGACATTTCCATGTTTATGGAGATAGCAGTGTAGATATTTCCATGTTTATACAGATGGTGGTGTAGATATTTCCATGTTTATAGAGATTGCAGTGTGGATATTTCCATGTTTATACAGATCCGGTGTAGATATTTCCATGTGTATACAGATAACGATGTAGATATTTCCGTATTTGTAGAGATAGCGTTGTTGATATTTCCATGTTTATACAGATAGCAGTGTAGATATTTCCATGTTTATACAGATAGCGGTGTAGATATTTCCATGTTTATACAGATAGCGGTGTAGATATTTCCATGTTTATACAGATAACGGTGTATGTATTTCCATGTTCACGAAGATGGCGGTGTAGGTATTTCCATGTATATAGAGATGGCGGTGTAGATATTTCTATCTTTATAGAGATAGCGGTGTAGATGTTTCCATGTGAATAGAGATGGCGGTGTAAGTATTTCCATGTTTATAGTGATAGTGGTGTAGTTATTTCCATGTTTATACAGATAGCGGAGTATATATTTCCATGTATATACAGATAGCGGTGTTGGTATTTAAATGTTTATACAGATAACGGTGTAGATTTTTCCATGTTTATACTGCTCGCGGTGTACATATTTCCATCTTTATAGAGATGGCGTTGTAGATATTTCCAAATTTATAGAGATGGTGGTGTAGGTATTTCCATGTTTATAGAGATGTCGGTGTAGATATTTCCATGTTTATACAGATAGCGGTGTAGACATTTCCGTGTTTATTGACATAGCGGTGTAGATATTTCCATGTTTATAGAGATGTCGGTGTAGATATTCCCATGTTTATACAGGTAGCGGTGCAGCAATTTCCATGTTTATACAGATAGCGGTGTAGACATTTCCATATTAATAGAGATAGCATTGTAGATATTTCCATATTTATACTGATAGCGGTGTAGATTTTCCATGTTTATTCTGATAGCGGTGTATATATTTCCATGTTTATAAAGATAGCGGTGTTGTTATTTCCATGTTTATACGGATGACGGAGGAGATATTTCCATGTTTATAGAGATTGCGGTGTAGATATTTCCATGTTTATACAGATAGCTGTGAGATATTTCCATGTTTATAGAGATAGCGGTTTAGATATTTCCATATTTATGCAGATAGCCTTGTAGATATTTCCATGTTTATTCACATGGTGGTGTGTATATTTCCATGTTTTCACAGTTAGCGGTGTGGCTACTTCCATGTTTATACAGATGGCAGTGTAGATATTTCCATGTTTATACAGATAGCGGTGTAGATATTTCCATGTTTATACATATGGCTGTGTAGGTATTTCCAGGTTTATACAGATGACAGTGTAGATATTTCCATGTATATACAGATGGAGGTTTAGATATTTCCATCTTTACACAGATGACTGTGTAGATATTTCCATGTTTTTACAGATGGCGGTGTAGATATTTCCATGTTTATAGAGAAAACGGTGTGGCTATTTCCATGTTTATACAGATAGCGATGTTGATATTTCCATGTTTATATAGATGGCTGTGTAGATTTTTCCATGTTTATACAGATCGCAGTGTAGGTATTTCCATGTTTATACAGATAGTGGTGTAGATCTTTCCATATTTATATAGATGACTGGGTAGGTATTTCTACGTTTATACAGATGGCGGTGTAGGTATTTCCAAGTTTATACAGATAGCGCTGTAGATATTTCCATGTTTATACAGATGGCGGTGTAGATGTCTCCATGTTTATACACATAGCGGTGTAGTTATTTCCATGTTTATACAGATAGAGGTGTAGATATATCCATGTTTATACAGATGGCTGTGTTGATATTTCCATGTGTATACAGACGGCAGTGTAGGTATTTCCCTGTTTATACAGATGGAGGTGTAGATATTTACATATTTTTAGAGATAGCGGTGTGGCTGTTTCCATGTTTATACAGATGGCAGTGTAGATATTTCTATGTTTATACAGATAGTGGGGTAGATATTTCCATGTTTATAAAGATAGCAGTGCAGATATTTCCATGTTTATAGAGATAGCGGTGGAGAAATTTCCATGTCTATAGAGATAGCGGTCCAGATTTTTCCATGTTTACACATATAACGATGTAGATATTTACATGTTTATACAGATAGCGATGTAGATGTTTCCATGTTTATACAGATAGCGGTGGAGGAATTTCCATGTTTATACAGATAGCGGTGTAGATATTTCCATGTTTACACAGATAGCGGTTGAGATATTTCCATGTTTATACAGATAGCGGTGGAGATATTTCCATGTTTACACAGATGGCGGTGTAGATATTTCCAAGTTTATGCAGATATCAGTGTAGATATTTCCATATTTTTAAAGATAGCGGTGTAGATATTTCCATGTTTATTCAGATGGCAGTGTAGATATTTCCATGTTTATACAGATAGCGGTGTGGCTGTTTCCATGTTTATACAGATGGCAGTGTACATATTTCTATGTTTATACAGATTGTGGTGTAGATATTTCCATGTTTATAAACATAGCAGTGTAGATATTTCCATGTTTATAGAGATAGCGGTGGAGATATTTCCATGTTTATACAGATAGCGGTGGTGATGTTTCTAGGTTTATAATGATAGCGTTGGAGATATTTCCATGTTTATAGAGATGGCGGTGTAGATATTTACAAGTTTATACAGATAGCAGTGTAGATATTTCCATCTTTATACAGATAGCGGTTTAGATATTTCGTTGTTTATACAGATAGTGGTGTAGGTATTTCCATGTTTATAGAGATAGCGGTGTAGATATTTCCATGTTTATACAGAAGGCTGTGTAGATATTTCCATGTGTATTCAGAAGGCAGTGTAGATATTTCCATGTTTATACAGATGGAGGTGAAGATATTTCCAAGTTTATATAGATGACTGTGTATATATTTCCATGTTTTTACAGAAGGTGGTGTAGATATTTCCATGTTTATACATATAGCGGTGGAGGTATTTCCATGTTCATAAAGATGGCTGTGTAGAAATTTCCAAGTTTATGCAGATAGCGGTGTAGATATTTCCATGTTTATAGAGATAGCGGTGTAGATATTTCCATGTTTATACAGATAGCGGTGTAGTTATTTCCATGTTTTTAGAGATAGCGGTGTAGATATTTCCATATTTATACAGATAGCGGTGTAGATACTTCCATGTTTATTCAGATGGCGGTGTAGATATTTCCATGTTTATACACATAGCGATGTGGCTGTTTCCATGTTTATACAGATGGCAGTGTAGATATTTCCATGTTTATACAGATAGTGGTGTAGATATTTCCATGTTTTATAGATAGCGGTGCAGAGATTTCCATGTTTTTAAAGATAGCGGTGTAGATATTTCCATGTTTATAGATATAGAGGTGGAGATATTTCCATGTTTATAGAGATAGCAGTCGTGATATTTCCATATTTATACAAATAACGATGTAGATAACTCCATGTTCATACAGATAGCGGTGTAGATATTTCCATGTTTATAGAGATAGCGGTGTAGATATTCTCATGTTTGTACAGATAGCGATGTAGATATTTCCATGTTCATACAGATAGCGGTGGAGTTATTTCCATTGTTATACAGATAGTGGTGGAGATATTTCCATGTTTATACACATAGCGTTGGAGATATTTCCATGTTTATAGAGACGGTGGTGTAGATATTTCAATATTTATACAGATAGCTGTGTAGATATTTCGATGTTTATTCAGATGGTGGTGTAGCTATTTCCATGTTTTTACAGAGAGCGGTGTGGGTACTTCCACGTTTATACAGATTGCAGTGTAGATATTTCCATGTTTATAGAGATAGTGATGTAGATATTTCCATGTTTATAGAGATAGCAGTGAAGATATTTCCATGTTTATACAGATGGCTGAGTGGATATTTCCATGTGCATACAGATAGCAGTGTAGATATTTCCATGTTTACACAGTTGTAGGTGTAGCTATTTCTATGTTTATACAGATGACTTCGAAGATATTTCCATGTTTTTACAGATGTTGGTGTAGATATTTCCATGTTTATACAGATAGAGGTGTGGCTATTTCCATGTTTATACAGATAGCGATGTAGATATTTCCATGTTTATACAGATGGCTGTGTAGATATTTCCATGTTTATGGGGATGGCAGTGTAGTTATTTCCATGTTTATACAGATAGAGGTGTGGCTATTTCCATGTTTATAGAGATGGCTGTGTAGATATTTCCATGTTTATAGAGATGGCTGTGTAGATATTTCCATGTTTATGGAGATGGCAGTGTAGATATTTCCATGTTTATGCAGATAGTGGTGTAGGTATTTCCATGTTTACACAGATGACTGTGCAGGTATTTCCATGTTTATAAAGATGGCGGTGTAGATATTTCCATGTTTATAAAGATAGCCATATAAGTATTTCCATTTTTATACAGATAGCGGTGTAATTTCCATGTTTATGGAGATGGCAGTGTAGATATTTCCATGTTTATAGAGATGGCTGTGTAGATATTTCCATGTTTATAGAGATGGCATTGTAGATATTTCCAGGTTTATACAGATAGTGGTGTAGGTATTTCGATGTTTCTACAGATGACTTTGAAGATATTTCCATGTTTATACAGATGGCGTTGTAGATATTTCCATGTTTATAGAGATAGCCGTGAAGATAGTTCGATGTTGATACAGGTAGCTTTGTAGACATTTCCATGTTTATAGAGATAGCGGTGTAGATATTTCCATATTCATAGATATAGCCTTGTATATTTCCATGTTTATACAGATAGCGGCGTAGATATTTCCATGTTCATACAGAGAGCGGTGCAGATATATCCATGTTTATACAGATGGTGGTGTAGATATTTCGATGTTTACACAGATAGCGGTGTAGATATTTCCATGTATATACAGATAGCGGTGTAGACATTTCCATGTTTATAGAGATAGCGGTGTAGATATTTCCATGTTTATACAGATAGCGGCATTGGTATTTCCATGTTTATACAGTTAGCAGTGGAGATATTTTCATGTTTATACAGATAGCGGTGTAGATATTTCCATGTGTATAGTGATAACGGTGTAGACATTTCCATGTTTAGAAAGATAGCGTTGTAGGTACTTCCATGTTTATACAGATTGCGGTGGAGATATTTCCATGTTTATACAGATAGCGGTGCAAATTTTTCCATGTTTATACAGATTGTGGAGTAGATGTTTCCAAGTTCATAAAGTTGGCGGTGTAGATATTTCCATGTTTACACAGATAGCGGTGTAGATATTTCCATGTTTATACAAGTAGTGGTGCAGATATTTCCATCATTGTACAGACCGCGGTGTAGACATTTCCATCTTTCTAATGATGGCAGTGTAGATATTTCTACGTTTATACAGATTGAGGTGTAGATATTTCCATGTTTATACAGATGGCAGTGTAGATATTTCCATGTTAATGCTGATGGCGGTGTAGATATTTCCATGTTTATAGAGATTGTGGTGTAGATATTTCTATGTTTATTGAGATAGCGGTGTAGATAATTCCATGTTTACACAGATAGCGGTGTAGATAATACCATGTTTATAGAGAGAGAGGTGTATATATTTCCATATTTATACACATAGCGGTGTAGATATTTCCATGTTTATTCAGCTGGCAGTATAGATATTTCCATGTTTAAACAGAAAGCGGTGTGGCTATTTCCAGGTTTATACAGATAGCGGCGTAGATATTTCAATGTTTATACAGATGTCTTTGTAGATATTTCCATGTTTATACAGATGGAAGTGTAGATATTTCCATGTTTATACAGAGAGCGGTGAAGACATTTCCATGTTTATGGAGATAGCGGTGTAGATATTTCCATATTTATACAGATAGCGGTGTAGATATTTCCATGTATATACAGATAGCGGTGTAGGTATTTCCATCTTCACACACATAGCGGTGAAGATATTTCCGTGTTTACACAGATAGCGGTGTAGATATTTCCATGTTTATACAGATGGCGGTGTAGATGTTTCCATGTTTATACAGATGGCGGTGTAGATATATGCATGTTTATGCAGATGGCAGTATAGATATTTCTATGTTTATATAGATATCGGTGTAGATATTTCCATGTTTATACAGATGGCGGTGTAGATATTTCCATCTTTATACAGATGGCGGTGTAGATATGTCCATGTTTATGCAGATGGCAGTATAGATATTTCTATGTTTATATAGATATCGGTGTAGATATTTCCATGTTTATAGTGATGGCGGTGTAGATATACGCATGTTTATTCAAATGGCGATATAGATATTTCTATGTTTATATAGATAGCAGTGTAGATATTTCCATGTTTATGGAGATAGCAGTGTAGATATTTCCATGTTTATACAGATATCAGCACAGATATTTCTATGTTTGTACAGATAGCGGTGTGGATATTTCCATATTTATACAGATAGCGGTGAGGATATTTCCATGTTTATACAGATCTGGTGTAGATATTTCCATGTTTATACAGATAACAATATAGATATTTCCGTGTTTGTAGAGATAGCTGTGTAGATATTTCCATGTTTATACAGATAGCTGTGTAGATATTTCCATGTTCATACAGATGGCGGTGTAGATATTTCCATGTTTAAACAGATGGCGGCGGAGATATTTCCATGTTTATACAGATAGCGTTGAAGATATTTCCATGTTTATACAGATAAGGGTGTAGGTATTTCCATGTTCACGAAGATGGTGGTGTAGATATTTCCATGTGTATAGAGATGGCGGTGTAGATATTTCTATGTTTATAGAGATAGCAGTGTAGATGTTTCCATGTGTATAGGGATGGCGGTGTAGGTATTTCCATGTTTATAGAAATAGTGGTGTAGATATTTCCATGTATGTACAGATAGTGGTGTATATATTTCCATCTTTATACAGATAGCGGTGTTGTTATTTCCATGTTTATTTAGATAGCGGTGTAGATTTTTCCATGTTTATACTGCTCATGGTGTACATATTGCCATCTTTATAGAGATGGCAGTGGTGATATTTCCATGTTTATACAGATAGCGGTGTAGATATTTCTGTGTTTATAAAGATGGCGGTGTAGATATTTTCATTTTTATAGAGATGGCAGTGTATATATTTCCATGTTTATACACATGGCGGTGTAGGTATTTCCATGTTTATAGAGATAGCATTGTAGATATTTCCATGTTTACACAGATAGTGGTGTAGATATTTCCATCTTTGGACAGATTGCGGTGTAGATATTTCAATGTTTATTCAGATAGCGGTGTAGATATTTTCATGTTTACACAGATAGCCCTGCAGATATTTCAATGTTTACACAGATAGCGGTGTAGATATTTCCATGTTTATAGAGATAGCGGTGTAGACATTTCCATGTTTATAGACATAGCAGTGTAGATATTTCCATATTTATACAGATAGCGGTGCAGATATTTCCATGTTTATACAGATAGCAGTGTAGGTATTCCCATGTTTATACAGATAGCGGTGCAGAAATTTCCATGTTTATACAGATCGCGCTGTAGATATTTCCATCTTTCTACAAATCGCGATGTAGATATTTCCATGTCTATGCAGATGGCGGTGTTGCTATTTCCATGTTTGTACAGATGTCAGTATAGATATTTCCATGTTTATGCAGAAGGCAGTGTAGATATTTCCATGTTTATAGAGATGGTGGTGTAGATATTTCTATGTTTATAGAGATAGCGGTGTAGATATTTCCATGTTTATAGAGATGGTGTAAGTCTTTCCATGTTTATAGAGAGAGCGGTGTCGATATTTCCATGTTTATACAAATAGCAGTGTAGATATTTCCATGTTTATACAGATAATGGTGTTGGTATTAACATGTATATACAGATAGCGGTGAAGATATTTCCATGTTTATACAGCTCGCGGTGTAGATATTTCCATCTTTATACAGATGGCGGTGAAGATATTTCCATGTTTATACAGATAGTGGTGTAGATATTTCTATGTTTATACAGATGGCCGTGCAGATAGTTCCATGTTTATGGAGATGGCCGTGTAGATATTTTCATGTTTATAGAGATGGCGGTGTAGATATTTCCATGATTATAGAGAGAGCGGTGTAGATATTTCCATGTTCATACAGATGGCTGTGTAGATATTTCCATGTGTATACAGATGGCCGTGTAGCTATTTCCATGTTTATAGAGATGGTGGTGTTGATATTTCGATGTTTATACAGATGACTGTGTATATATTTCCATGTTTATACAGATGGTGTTGTAGATATTTCCATGTTTATACAGATAGTGGTGTAGATATTTCCATGTTTATACAGACAGCGGTGTAGTTATTTCCATGTTTATAGAGATAGCGGTGTAGATATTTCCATATTTATACAGATTGCGGTGTAGATATATCCATGTTTATACAGTTGGCGGTGTAGATATTACCATGTTTATACAGATGGCGGTGTAGGTATTTCCATGTTCATACAGATATCAGTGTAGATATTTCCATGTTTATACAGATAGCAGTGTAGATATTTCCATGTTCATGCAGACGGCGGTGTAGTTATTTCCATGTTTATACAGATGGCTGTGTAGATATTTCTATGTTTATAGAGATAGCGGTGTAGATATTTCCATGTTTATAGTGATGACGGTGTAGACATTTCCATGTTTATGGAGATAGCAGTGTAGATATTTCCATGTTTATACAGATGGTGGTGTAGATATTTCCATGTTTATAGAGATTGCAGTGTGGATATTTCCATGTTTATACAGATCCGGTGTAGATATTTCCATGTGTATACAGATAACGATGTAGATATTTCCGTATTTGTAGAGATAGCGTTGTTGATATTTCCATGTTTATACAGATAGCAGTGTAGATATTTCCATGTTTATACAGATAGCGGTGTAGATATTTCCATGTTTATACAGATAGCGGTGTAGATATTTCCATGTTTATACAGATAACGGTGTATATATTTCCATGTTCACGAAGATGGCGGTGTAGGTGTTTCCATGTATATAGAGATGGCGGTGTAGATATTTCTATCTTTATAGAGATAGCGGTGTAGATGTTTCCATGTGAATAGAGGTGGCGGTGTAGGTATTTCCATGTTTATAGTGATAGTGGTGTAGTTATTTCCATGTTTATACAGATAGCGGAGTATATATTTCCATGTATATACAGATAGCGGTGTTGGTATTTAAATGTTTATACAGATAACGGTGTAGATTTTTCCATGTTTATACTGCTCGCGGTGTACATATTTCCATCTTTATAGAGATGGCGTTGTAGATATTTCCAAATTTATAGAGATGGTGGTGTAGGTATTTCCATGTTTATAGAGATGTCGGTGTAGATATTTCCATGTTTATACAGATAGCGGTGTAGACATTTCCATGTTTATTGACATAGCGGTGTAGATATTTCCATGTTTATAGAGATGTCGGTGTAGATATTCCCATGTTTATACAGGTAGCGGTGCAGCAATTTCCATGTTTGTACAGATAGCGGTGTAGATATTTCCATCTTTGCACAGATTGCAGTGTAGATATATCCATGTTTATTCAGGTAGTGGTGTAGATATTTCCATGTTTACACAGATAGCTCTGTAGATATTTCCATGTTTACACAGATAGGGTTGTAATTATTTCCATGTTTATAGAGATAGCAGTTTAGATATTTCCATGTTTATACAGATGGCGGTGTAGACATTTCCATGTTTATAGAGATAGCGGTGAAGATATTTCCATATTTATACAGATAGGTGTGTAGATATTTTCATGATTATACAGATAGTGGTGTAGATATTTCCATGTTTATACAGACAGCGGTGTAGTTATTTCCATGTTTATAGAGATAGCGGTGTAGATATTTCCATATTTATACAGATTGCGGTGTAGATATATCCATGTTTATACAGTTGGCGGTGTAGATATTACCATGTTTATACAGATGGCGGTGTAGGTATTTCCATGTTTATACAGATATCAGTGTAGATATTTCCATGTTTATACAGATAACAGTGTAGATATTTCCATGTTCATGCAGACGGCGGTGTAGTTATTTCCATGTTTATACAGATGGCTGTGTAGATATTTCTATGTTTATAGAGATAGCGGTGTAGATATTTCCATGTTTATAGTGATGACGGTGTAGACATTTCCATGTTTATGGAGATAGCAGTGTAGATATTTCCATGTTTATACAGATGGTGGTGTAGATATTTCCATGTTTATAGAGATTGCAGTGTGGATATTTCCATGTTTATACAGATCCGGTGTAGATATTTCCATGTGTATACAGATAACGATGTAGATATTTCCGTATTTGTAGAGATAGCGTTGTTGATATTTCCATGTTTATACAGATAGCAGTGTAGATATTTCCATGTTTATACAGATAGCGGTGTAGATATTTCCATGTTTATACAGATAGCGGTGTAGATATTTCCATGTTTATACAGATAACGGTGTATGTATTTCCATGTTCACGAAGATGGCGGTGTAGGTATTTCCATGTATATAGAGATGGCGGTGTAGATATTTCTATCTTTATAGAGATAGCGGTGTAGATGTTTCCATGTGAATAGAGATGGCGGTGTAAGTATTTCCATGTTTATAGTGATAGTGGTGTAGTTATTTCCATGTTTATACAGATAGCGGAGTATATATTTCCATGTATATACAGATAGCGGTGTTGGTATTTAAATGTTTATACAGATAACGGTGTAGATTTTTCCATGTTTATACTGCTCGCAGTGTACATATTTCCATCTTTATAGAGATGGCGTTGTAGATATTTCCAAATTTATAGAGATGGTGGTGTAGGTATTTCCATGTTTATAGAGATGTCGGTGTAGATATTTCCATGTTTATACAGATAGCGGTGTAGACATTTCCGTGTTTATTGACATAGCGGTGTAGATATTTCCATGTTTATAGAGATGTCGGTGTAGATATTCCCATGTTTATACAGGTAGCGGTGCAGCAATTTCCATGTTTATACAGATAGCGGTGTAGATATTTCCATCTTTGCACAGATTGCAGTGTAGTTATATCCATGTTTATTCAGGTAGCGGTGTAGATATTTCCATGTTTACACAGATAGCTCTGTAGATATTTCCATGT
Organism: Pan troglodytes; assembly: GCF_028858775.2. Classification (NCBI taxonomy): domain Eukaryota; kingdom Metazoa; phylum Chordata; class Mammalia; order Primates; family Hominidae; genus Pan; species Pan troglodytes. The sequence goes on along the minus strand of NC_072416.2, from coordinate 2,223,452 downwards.
TTATACAGATGCCGTTGCAGATAGTTCCATGTTTATGGAGATGGCGGTGTATTTTCATGTTTATAGAGATGGCGGTGTAGATATTTCCATGTTTACAGAGAGAGCGGTGTAGATATTTCCATGTTTATACAGATGGCTCTGTAGATATTTCCATGTTTATAGAGTCGGTGGTGTATATATTTCGATGATTATACAGATGACTGTGCAGATATTTCCATGTTTATACAGATGGTGTTGTAGATATTTCCATGTTTATACAGATAGCGGTGTAGATATTTCCATGTTTATACAGATAGCGGTGTAGATATTTCCATGTTTAGAGAGATAGCGGTGTAGATATTTCCATATTTATACAGATAGCGGTGTAGATATATCCATGTTTATGCAGATGGCGGTGTAGATATTTCCATGTTTATACAGATGGCGGTGTAGATAGTTCCATGTTTATGGAGATGGCGGTGTAGATATTTCCATGTTTATAGAGATAGTGGTGTAGATATTTCCATGTTTATACAGATAGCGATGTAGATATTTCCATCTTTGCACAGATTGCGGTGTAGTTATTTCCATGTTTACACAGATAGCGGTGTAGATATTTCCATCTTTGCACAGATTGCAGTGAACATATTTCCATGTTTATTCAGGTAGCGGTGTAGATATTTCCATGTTTACACAGATAACTCTGTAGATATTTCCATGTTTACACAGATAGGGTTGTAATTATTTCCATGTTTATAGAGACAGCAGTTTAGGTATTTCCATGTTTATACAGATGGCGGTGTAGACATTTCCATGTTTATAGAGATAGCGGTGAAGATATTTCCATATTTATACAGATAGGGGTGTAGATATTTTCATGATTATACAGATCGTGGTGTAGATAATTCCATGTTTATACAGATAGCGGTGTAGGAATTTCCATGTTTATACAGGTAGCGGTGTAGAAATTTCCATGTTTATACAGATCACGGTGTAGATATTTCCATCTTTCTACAGATGGCAGTGTAGATATTTCCATGTTTTTACAGCTCACTGTGTAGATATTTCCATGTTTATACAGATAGCGGTGTAGATATTTCCGTGTTTATACAGATGGCGCTGTACATAGTTCCAAGTTTATAGAGATGGCAGTGTAGATATTTCCATATTTATACTGATGGCTGTGTAGTTATTTCCATGTTTATACAGATAGCGGTGTAGGTATTTCCATGTTTATACAGAAAGCGGTGTGGATATTTACATGTTTACACAGCTCGCCGTGTAGATATTTCCATTTTTATACAGATTGCAGTGTAGATATTTCCATGTTTATACATATGGCGGTGTAGATATTTCCATGTTTATACAGATGGTGTTGTAGATAGTTCCATGTTTATGGAGATGGCAGTGTTGATATTTTCATGTTTAAAGAGATGGCGGTGTAGACATTTCCATGTTTATAGAGATAGCCGTGTAGATATTTCAATCCTTATACAGATAGCGGTGTAGATATTTCCATGTTTAAGCAGATAGCTGTGTAGATATTTCCATGTTAACACTGATAGCGTTGTAGATATTTCCATGTTTATACAGATAGCGGTGTAGATATATCCATGTTTATACAGATGGCGGTGTAGATATTTCCATGTTTATACAGATGGCGGTGTAGATAGTTCCATGTTTATGGAGATGGCGGTGTAGATATTTCCATGTTTATAGAGATAGTGGTGTAGATATTTCCATGTTTATACAGATAGCGATGTAGATATTTCCATCTTTGCACAGATTGCGGTGTAGATATTTCCATGTTTACACAGATAGCGGTGTAGATATTTCAATCTTTGCACAGATTGCAGTGAAGATATTTCCATGTTTATTCAGGTAGCGGTGTAGATATTTCCATGTTTACACAGATAGCTCTGTAGATATTTCCATGTTTACACAGATAGGGTTGTAATTATTTCCATGTTTATAGAGATAGCAGTTTAGATATTTCCATGTTTATACAGATGGCGGTGTAGACATTTCCATGTTTATAGAGATAGCGGTGAATTTATTTCCATATTTATACAGATAGGGGTGTAGATATTTTCATGATTATACAGATCGTGGTGTAGATATTTCCATGTTTATACAGATGGCGGTGGAGATAATTCCATGTTTATACAGATGGATGTGTAGATATTTCCATGTTTATACAGATGGCGGTGGAGATAATTCCAGGTTTATGCAGATGGCAGTGTAGTTATTTCCATGTTTATACAGATAGCAGTTTAGATAATTCCATGTTTATACAGATAGCGGTGTAGGTATTTCCATGTTTATACAGATAGCGGTGTAGCTATTTCCATGTATATAGAGATAGCGGTGCAGATATTTCCATGTTTATAGAGATGGCTGTGAGGATATTTCCATGTTTATACAGATGGCAGTGTAGATATTTGCACGTTTATACAGATAGTGGTTTAGGTATTTCCATGTTTATACAGATGACTGTTTAGGTATTTCCAATATATACAGATAGCGGTGTAGATATTTGCATGTTTATACAGATAGCGGTGTAGGTATTTCCATGTTTATTGAGATAGCAGTGTAGATATTTCCATGTTTATACAGATGGCGGTGGCGATAATTCCATCTTTATACAGATGGCAGTGTAGATATTTCCATGTTTATACAGATAGCAGTGTAGATATTTCCATGTTTATACAGATAGCGGTGTAGGTATTTCCATGTTTATAGAGATAGCAGTGTAGATATTCCCATGTTTATACAGATGGCTGTGTAGGTATTTCCTTCTGTATACAGATGGCAATGTCGATATTTCCATGTTTGTACAGATGGAGGTGTAGATATTTCCATGTTTATACAGATAGTGGTGTCGATATTTCCATGTTAATACAGATGACTGTGTAGGTATTTCCATGTCAATACAGACGGTGGCGCAGATATTTCCATGTTTATAGAGATAGCGGTGTATATATTTCCATATTTATACAGACCACAGTGTAGATATTTCCATGTTTATACAGATAGCAGTGTAGATATTTCCATGTGTATACAGATGGCCGTGCAGATATTTCCCTGTTTATACAGATGGAGGTGTAGATATTTCCAAGTATATGCACATGACTGTTTAGATATTTCCATATTTTTACAAATGGCGGTGTAGATATTTCCATGTTTCTAGAGATGGCTGTGTAGATATTTCCAAGTTTATACAGATTGCAGTGCAGATATTTCGATGTTTCTACAGATAGTGGTGTGGCTATTTCCATGTTTATACAGATGACTGTGTAGGTATTTCCATGGTTATATAGATGGTGGTGTAGATATTTCCATATTTATAAAAATATCCATGTAGATATTTCCATGTTTATACAGATAGCGGTGTAGACATTTCCATGTTTATAGAGATAGCGGTGTATATATTTCCATATTTATACACATAGCGGTGTAGATATTTCCATGTTTATACAGATAATGGTGAAGATGTTTCCATGTTTATACAGATAGCGGTGTAGATATGTCCATGTTTATACAGATCGTGGTGTAGATATTTCCATGTTTACATAGATAGAGGTATACATATTTCCATATTTGCACAGATAGGTGTGTAGATATTTCCATGATTTTACAGATAGCGGTGGAGATATTACCATGTTTATAGAGATGGCGGTGTAGGTATTTCCAAGTTTATGTACATAGTGGTGTAGATATTTCCATGTTTATACAGATAGCGTTGTAGATATTTGCATGTTTACACAGATAGCGATGTAGTTATTTCCATGTTTATAGAGATATCAGTGTAGATATTTCCACGTTTATAGAGATGGCTCTGAGGATAATTCCATGTTTATTCAGATGGCAGTGTAGATATTTCCAAGTTTATACAGATAGTGGTTTAGGTATTTCCATGTTTATACAGATGGAGGTGTAGATATTTCCATGTTTATACAGATAGCGGTGTGGCTATTTCCATGTTTATAGAAATAGCAGTGTAGATATTTCCATGTTTATAGAGATGGCTGTGAGTATATTTCCATGTTTATACAGATGGCAGTGTAGATATTTCCACGTTTATACAGATAGTGGTTTAGGTATTTCCATGTTTATACAGATGACTGTGTAGTTATTTTCCTGTATATACAGATAGCGGTGTAGTTATTTCCATGTTTATACAGATAGCGGTGTAGGTATTTCCATGTTTATAGAGATAGCAGTGTATATATTTCCATGTTTATACAGATGGCGGTGGAGATAATTCCATGTTTATACAGATGGATGTGTAGATATTTCCAGGTGTATACAGATGGAGGTGGAGATAATTCCATGTTTATACAGATGGCAGTGTAGATATTTCCATGTTTATACAGATATCAGTGTAGATATTTCCATGTTTATACAGATAGAGGTGTAAGTATTTCCATGCTTATAGAGATAGCAGTGTAGATATATCCATGTTTATACAGATGGCTGTGTAGATATTTCCATGTGTATACAGATGGCAGTATAGATATTTCCATGTTTATACAGATGGAGGTGTAGATATTTCCATGTTTATACAGATAGCGGTGTGGCTATTTCCATGTTTATGGAGATAGCGGTGTAGATATTTCCATGTTTATAGAGATGGCTGTGAGGATATTTCCATGTTTATACAGATAGCGGTGTAGGCATTTCCATGTTTATTGAGACAGCAGTGTACATATTTCCATGTTTATACAGATGGTGGTGGCGATAATTCCATCTTTATACAGATGGCAGTGTAGATATTTCCATGTTTATACAGATAGCAGTGTAGATATTTCCATGTTTATACAGATAGCGGTGTATGTATTTCCATGCTTATAGAGATAGCAGTGTAGATATTTCCATGTTTATACAGATGGCTGTGTAGATATTTCCATGTGTATACAGATGGCAGTGTAGATATTTCCATGTTTATACAGATGGAGGTGTAGATATTTACATGTTTATACAGATAGCGGTGTGGCTATTTCCATGTTTATAGAAATAGTGGTGTAGATATTTCCATGTTTATAGAGATGGCTGAGAAGATATTTCCATGTTTGTACAGATGGCAGTGTAGATATTTCCACGTTTATACAGATAGAGGTTTAGGTATTTCCATGTTTATACAAATGAGTGTGTATGTATTTCCATGTATATACAGATAGCGGTGTAGATATTTCCATGTTTATACAGATAGCGGTGTAGGTATTTCCATGTTTATAGAGATAGCAGTGTAGATATTTCCATGTTTATACAGATGGCTGCGTAGATATTTCCATGTGTATACCGATGGCAGTGTAGATATTTCCATGTTTATAGAGATGGAGGTGTAGACATTTCGATGTTTATACAGATAGCGGTGTCCTATTTCCATGTTTATAGAGATAGCAGTGTAGATATTTCCATGTTTATAGAGATGGCTGTGAGGATATTTCCATGTATATACAGATGGCAGTGTAGATGTTTCCATGTTTATACAGATAGTGGTTTAGGTATTTCCATGTTTATACAGATGACTGTGTAGATATTTCCATGTTTATACATATGGACGTGTAGATATTTCCATGTTTATGCACATGACTGTTTAGATATTTCCATATTTTTTCAAATGGCGGTGTAGATATTTCCATGTTTATAGAAATAGCGGTGTAGATATTTCCATGTTTATAGTCTTAGCGGTGTAGATATTTCCATGTTTATTCAGATTGCGGTGTAGATATTTCCTTGTATTTACAGATGGCGGTTTAGATATTTCCATGTTTATACAGATAGCGGTGTAGATATTTCCATGTTTATACAGATAGCGGTGTAGATATTTCCAACTTTACACAGATAGTGGTGTAGATATTTCCATCTTTGCACAGATTGCGGTGTAGGTATTTCCATGTTTACACAGATAGCGGTGTAGATATTTCCATGTTTACACAGATAGTGGTGTAGATATTTCCATGTTTATGCAGATGGTGGTGTAGATATTTCCATGTTTATAGAGATGGCGGTGTAGATATCTCTAAGTTTATAGAGACAGCGTTGTAGATATTTCCATGTTTATAAAGATGACGGTGTAGCTATTTCCATGTTTACAGAGATAGCGATGTAGATATTTCCATGTTTTTAGAGATGGCTGTGTAGATATTTCCATGTGTATACCGATGGCAGTGTAGATATGTCTATGTGTATACAGATGGCAGTGTAGATATTTCCATCTTTATACAGATGGAGGAGCTGATATTTCCATGTTTATACAGATGACTGTGTAGATATTTCCATGTTTTTACAGATGGCGGTTTAGATATGTCCAGGTGTACACAGATAGCGGTGTGGCTATTTTCATGTTTATACAGATAGCGGTGTAGATATTTCCATGTTTATACAAATATTGGTGTAGATATTTCCAGGTTTATACAGATGACTGTGTAAATATTTCCATGTGTATACAATTGGCCTTGTAGATATTGCCCTGTTTATAGAGATAGCTATCTAGATATTTCCATGTTTATACAGATTGTGGTGCAGGTATTTCCATGTTTATAGAGATAGCGAAGTTGATATTTCCATCTTTGCACTGATTGCGGTGTTGATATTTCCATCTTTACACAGATAGCGGTGTAGATATTTCCATGTTAATACAGGTAGCGGTGTAGAAATTTCCATGTTTATATAGATCGCGGTGGAGATAATTCCATCTTTCTACCGATGGCAGTGTAGATATTTCCCTGTTTCTACAGACTGCGGTGTAGATTTTTCCATGTTAATGCAGATGGCGGTGTAGATATTTGCATGTTTATTCAGATGGTGGTGTAGATATTTCCACGTTTATAGAGATGGCGGTGTAGATATTTCTATGTTTATAGAGATAGCAGTGTAGATATTTCCATGTTTATAGAAATGGCGGTGTAGTTCCTTGTTTGTAGAGATAGCGGTGTAGATATTTCTAAGTTTATAGAGATGGCTGTGGAGATATTTCCATGTTTATAGAGATAGCGGTGGAGGCATTTCCACGTTTATGGAGATTTCGGTGTAGATATTTCTATGTTTATAGAGATAGCGGTGTAGATATTTCCATGTTTATAGAAATGGCGGTGTAATTATTTCCATGTTTATAGAGATAGAGGTGTTGATATTTCCACGTTTATACAGATAGCGGTGTAGATATTTCCACGTTTATACAGACAGCGGTGTTGATATTTCCATGTTGATACAGATAGTGCTGTAGATATTTCCACATTTATAAAGCTCGTGGTGTAGATATTTCCATCTTTATACAGATGGCAGTGTAGATATTTCCATGTTTTTGCAGATAGCGGTGTAGATATTTCCATGTTTATACTGATGGCGGTGTAGATATTTCCATGTTAATAGGGATATCGGTGGAGATGTTTCCATGTTTATACAGGTAGCGGTGTAGAAATTTCCACGTTTACACAGATCGCGGTTTAGATTTTTCCATATTTCTACAGATGGCTGAGTAGATATTTCCATGTTTATACACATGGCGTTGTAGATATTTCCATATTTATACAGATGACGGTGCAGATATTTCCATGTTTTTGCAGATGGCGTTGTAGATATTTCCATGTTTATAGAGATCGCGGTGAACATATTTCTCTGTTTATAGACATAGTGGTGTAGATATTTCCATGTTTATAGAGATGGTGGTGTAAGTACTTCCATGTTTATAGAGATAGCGGTGTAATTATTTCCATGTTTATACAGACAGCAGTGTAGATATTTCCATGTTTATTCAGATAGCGGTGTTTGTATTTCCATGTTTATAGAGATAGTGGTGTAGATATTTCCATGTTTATACAGTTCGCGGTGTAGATATTTCCATCTTTATACAGATGGCAGTGTAGATATTTCCATGTTTATACAAATAACGGAGGACATATTTCCATGTTTATATAGATGGCGGTGTAGATAGTTCCAAGTTTATGGAGATGGAGGTGTAGATATTTTCATGTTTATAGAGATGGCGGTGTAGATATTTCCATGTTTATTGAGATAGCGGTGTAGATATTTCCATGTTTTACATTTGGCTGTGTAGATATTTCCATGTGTATACAGATGGCCGTGTAGATATTTCCATGTTTATAGAAATGGTGACGTAGATATTTCCATGTATATACAGATGACTGTGTAGGTATTTCCATGTTTATACAGATGGTGGTGAAGATATATCCATGTTTATACAGATAGCTGTGAAGATATTTCCGTGTTTATAGAGATAGTGGTGTAGGTATTTCCATGTTTATACAGAGAGTGGTTTAGATATTTCCGTGGTTACAGAGATAGAGGTGTAGATATTTCCATATTTGGACAGATTGCGTTGTAGATATTTCCATCTTCACACAGATAGCGGTGTACATATTTGCATGTTTACACAGACAGCTGTGTAGATATTTCCATGTTTACACAGATAGGGTTGTAGATTTTTCCATGTTTATACAGATTGCGGTGTAGGTATTTCCATGTTTATAAAGATAGCGGTGTAGATATTTCCATGTTTATACAGATAGCGGTGGAATTATTTCCATGTTTATACAGATAGCGGTGTAGATATTTCCATGTTTACACAGACAGTGGTGTAGATATTTCCGTGTTTATACAGATAGTGGTTTAGATATTTCCATGTTTATACAAATAGCGGTGGAGATATTTCCATGTTTATACAGATAGCGGTGGAGATATTTCCATGTTTATACACATGGCGTAGATATTTCCAAGTTTATGCAGATAGCAGTGTAGATATTTCCATGTTTATACAGATGGCGGTTTAGGTATTTGCATGTTTATAATGATAGCGGTGTAGGTATTTCCATGTTTAGAGAGATACCGGTGTAGATATTTCCATGTTTATACAGATAATGTTGTAGATATTTCCATGTTTATACAGATGACTGTGTAGGGATTTCCATGTTTATAGAGATGGCAGTGTAGTTATTTCTATGTTTATACCGATGGCTGTGCAGATATTTTCATGTTTATACAGATGTCGGTGTAGATATTTCCATGTTTATGCTGATGGCGGTGCAGATATTTCCATGTTTATAAAGATGGCAGTGTAGATATTTCTATGTTTATAGAGATAGAGGTGTAGATATTTCCACATTTAGACAGATAGCGGTGTAAATATTTCCATCTTCACACAGATAGCGTTGTACATATTTGCATGTTTACACAGAGAGCTGTGTAGGTATTTCTATGTTAACAAAGATAGTTTTGTAGATTTTTCCATGTTTATACAGATAGTGGTGTGGATATTTCCATGTTTATACAGATGGCAGTGTAGATATTTACATGTTTATACAGATAGCGGTGTAGATAATTGTATATTTATTCAGATTGCAGTGTAGATATTTCCATGTTTATCCAGATAGCAGGTTGGCTATTTCCATGTTTATACAGATGGCAGTGCAGATATTTCCATGTTTATACAAATAGCGGTGTAGATATTTCCATGTTTATAAAGATAGCGGTGTAGATATTTCTGTTTATAGAGATAGCAGTGGAGATATTTCCATGTTTATAGAGATAGCGGTGGAGATATTTCCATGTTTATACAGATAACGATGTAGATATTTCCATGTTTATACAGATAGCGGTGTTGATATTTCAATGTTTATACGGATAGCGGTGTGGACATTTCCATGTTTATACAGATAGTGTTGAAGATATTTCCATGTTTATACCGATAGTGGTGTAGATATTACCATGTTAATAGAGATAGCGGTGTAGATATTTCCATGTTTATAGAGATAGCGGTGGAGATATTTCCATGTTTATACAGATAACGATGTAGATATTTCCATGTTTACAGATAGCGGTGTAGATATTTCCATGTTTATACAGATAGCGGTGTAGATATTTCCATGTTTATACAGATAGCGGTTTAGATATTTCCATGTTTATACAGATAGCGGTGGAGATATTTCCAAGTTTATACAGATAGCGGTGGTCATATTTTCGTGTTTAAAGAGATAGCGGTTTGTATATTTCTAAGTTTATACAGATAGCGCTGAAGATAATTCCATGTTTATACAGATAGCGGTGTAGATATTTCCATGTTTATACAGATAGCGGTGTAGGTATTTCCATGTTTATAGAGATAGCGGTGTAGATACTTCCATGTTTACAAATGGCTGCGTAGTTATTTCCATGTGTATACAGATGGCAGTGTAGATATTTCCATGTTCATACAGATGGAGGTGTAGATATTTCCATGTTTATACAGATGACTGTGTAGATATTTCCATGTTTTTTAAAGATGGCGGTGTAAATATTTCCATGTTATACATATAGCGGTGTAGATATTTCCACGTTAATAAAGATGGCGGTGTCGGTATTTCCATGTTTCTAGATATAGCGGTGTTGATATTTCCATGTTTATACAGATTGCGATGTAGATATTTCCATGTTTATAGAGATAGTGGTATTGTTATGTCCAGGTTTATACAGATAGCGGTGTAGATATTTCCATGTTTATACAGCTCGCAGTGTAGATATTTCCAACTTCATACAGATGGCAGTGTAGGTATTTCCATGTTTATGCGGATAGCGGAGAACATATTTCCATTTTTGTACAGATAACGGTGTAGTTATTTCCATGTTTATAGAGATAGCGGTGAAGATATTTCCATTTTTATACAGATGACTGTGTAGATATTTCCATGTTTATAGAGATGGCAGTGTAGATATTTCCATGTTTATACAGATGGGGATGTAGGTATTTCCAGGTTTATGCAGTAGACTGTGTAGATATTTCCATGTTTTTACAGATGGCGGTGTGGATATTCCAAGTTTATACCGATAGCGGTGTGGCTATTTCCATGATTATAGAGAAAGTGGTGTAGATATTTCCATGTTTATAGAGATGGCTGTGAGGATATTTCCATGTTTATACAGATGGCAGTGTAGATATTTCCATGTTTATACAGATAGTGGTGTAGATATTTCCATGTTTATACAGATGACTGTGTAGGTATTTCCATGTGTATACAGATGGCGGTACAGATATTTCCATATTTATAGGGATAGCCATGTTGATATTTCCATGTTTACACAGATAGCGGTGTAGACATTTCCATGTTTATAGAGATAGCGGTGTAGACATTTCCAAGTTTATAGAGACAGCGGTGTAGATATTTCCATATTTATGCAGATGGCCGTGTAGGTATTTCCACATTTATTCAGATGGTGGTGTAGATATTTCCATGTTTATACAGATAGCGGTGTGGTTATTTCCATGTTTATACAGATGGCAGTGTAGATATTTCCATATTTATACAGATAGCGGTGTAGATATTTCCATGTTTATAGAGATAGCGGTGTAGATATTTCCATGTTTATACAGATAGCGGTGGAGATATTTCCATGTTTATACAGATGGCAGTGTAGATATTTCCAAGTTTATAGAGATGGCGGTGTAGATATTTCCATGTTTATACACATAGCGGTGTAGATATTTCCATGTTGATACAGATAGCGGTACAGGTATTTCTATGTTTATAGAGATAGCGGTGTAGATATTTCCATGTTTATACAGATAGCGGTGGAGGTAATTCCATGTTTATACAGATGGCGGTGTAGATATTTCCAAGTTTATACAGATGGCGGTGTAAATATTTCCAAGTTCATACAGATAGCGGTGTAGATGTTTCCATGTTTATACAGATACCGGTATAGGTATTTCCATGTTTATAGAGATAGCAGTGTAGATATTTCCATGTTTACACAGATGGCTGTGTAGATATTTCCATGTTTATACATATAACCCTGTAGTTATTTCCACGTTTATACACATAGCGGTGTAGGTATTTCCATCTTTATATGGATAATGGTGTAGATATTTCCATGTTTATACAGATGACTCTGTAGGTATTTCCATGTTTATACAGATGGCATTGTAGATATTTCTATGTTTATACAGATGGTGGTTCAGATATTTCCATGTTTATACAGATGGCGGTGTAGATATTTTCATGTTTATGCAGATGACGGTGTAGATATTTCCATGTTTATAGAGATGGCGGTGAAGATATTTCTATGTTTATAGAGATAGCGGTGTAGATATTTCCATGTTTATAAAGATGGCAGTTTAGGTATTTCCATGTTTATAGAGATAGTGGTGTAGATATTTCCATGTTTATACAGATAGCGGTGTAGATATTTCCATGTTTATACAGCTCGTAGTGTAGTTATTTCCAACTTAATACAGATGGCAGTGCAGGTATTTACATGTTTATGCAGATAGCGGTGTAGATATTTCCATGTTTATACAGATAGCGGTGGAGATATTTCCATGTTTATACAGATGGCGGTGTAGATATTTCCGAGTTTATACAGATAGCTGTGTAGGTATTTCTATGTTTATACACATAGCTCTGTAGATATTTCCATGTTTATACAGATAGCGGTGTAGTTATTTCCATGTTTATAGAGATAGCGGTGTAGATATTGCCATGTTTATACAGATGGCGGTGGAGATAATTTCATGTTTATACAGATGGCATTGTAGATATTTCCATGTTTATACACATAGCGGTGTAGATATTTCCATGTTTATACAGATAGCGGTGTAGCTATTTCCATGTTTATAGAGATTGCTGTTTAGATATTTCCATGTTTATACAGGTGGCTGTGTAGATATTTCCATGTGTATACAGATGGCAGTGTAGTTATTTCCATGTTTATACAGATAGCAGAGAAGATATTTCCATGTTTATACAGATAGCGGTGTAGATATTTCCATGTTTATTCAGATAGCGGTGTAGTTATTTCCATGTTTATACAGATGGCGGTGGAGATATTTCCATGTTTATACAGATAGCAGGGTAGATATTTCCTTGTTTATACAGATAGCGGTGTAGATATTTCCATGTTTATTGAGATAGCCGTGTAGGTATTTCCATGTTTATTGAGATAGCAGTGTAGATATTTCGATGTTTATACAGACGGAGGTGTAGATATTTCCCTGTTTATGCAGATGACTGTGAAGATATTTCCATGTTTTTTACAGTTGGCGGGGTAAGTATTTCCATGTTATACAGAAAGAGGTGTGGCTATTTCCATGTTTATACAGATAGCGGTGTAGATTTTCCAAGTTTATAGAGATAGCGGTGTAGTTATTTCCATGTTTTTAGAGATAGCAATGTTGATGTTACCATGTTTATACAGATAGCGGTGTAGATATTTCCATGTTTACACAGATAGCGGAGGAGACATTTCCATGTTTTTATAGATAGCAGTGTAGATATTTCCATGTTTATACAGATAACGGTGTAGATATTTCCATGATATAGAGATAGCGGTGTAGATATTTCCATAGTTATACAGATAGCGGGGTTGATATTTGTGTATTTATTCAGATGGCTGTGTAGATATTTCAATGTTTATACAGATGGCGGGGTGGCAATTTCCATGTTTATACAGATGGCAGTGTAGATATTTCCATGTTTATACAAATAGCGGTGTAGATATTTCCATGTTTGTAAAGATAGGGGTGTAGATATTTCCAAGATTATACAGATAGCGGTGGAGATATTTCCAGGTTTATAGAGATAGCAGTGGAGATATTTCCATGTTTATACACATAACGATGTAGATTTTTCCATGTTTATACGGATAGCGCTGTAGATATTTCAATGTTTATACAGATAGCGGTGTAGATATTTCCATGTTTATACAGATAGCGGTGTAGATATTTCCATGTTTATACAGATAGCAGTGTAGATATTTCCATGTTTATACAGATGGCGGAGGAGATATTTCAATGTTTATACAGATAGCGGTGTAGATATTTCCATGTTTATACAGATAGCGGTGTAGATATTTCCATGTTTATACAGATAGCGGAGGAGATATTTCCATGTTTTTATAGATAGCGGTGTAGATATTTCCATGTTTATACAGATAACGGTGTAGATATTTCCATAATATAGAGATAGCGGTGTAGATATTTCCATAGTTATACAGATAGCGGGGTTGATATTTGTATTTTTATTCAGATGGCTGTGTAGATATTTCAATGTTTATACAGATGGCGGGGTGGCAATTTCCATGTTTATACAGATGGCAGTGTAGATATTTCCATGTTTATACAAATAGCGGTGTAGATATTTCCATGTTTATAAAGATAGGGGTGTAGATATTTCCAAGATTATAGAGATAGCGGTGGAGATATGTCCAGGTTTATAGAGATAGCGGTGGAGATATTTCCATGTTTATACAGATAACGATGTAGATATTTCCATGTTTATACAGATAGCGCTGTAGATATTTCCATGTTTATACAGATAGCGGTGTAGATATTTCCATGTTTATACAGATAGCGGTGTAGATATTTCCATGTTTATACAGATAGCAGTGTAGATATTTCCATGTTTATACAGATGGCGGAGGAGATATTTCCAAGTTTATACAGATAGTGGTGGACATATTTTCGTGTTTATAGAGTTGGCGGTGTAGATATTTCCAAGTTTATACAGATAGTGGTGTAGATAATTCCATGTTTATACAGATAGCGGTGTAGATATTTCCATGTTTATACAGATAGCGGTGTAGGTATTTCCATGTTTATACAGATGAGTGTGTATATATTTCCATGTATATACAGATAGCGCTGAAGATATTTCCATGTTTATACAGATAGCGGTGTAGGTATTTCCATGTTTATAGAGATAGCAGTGTAGATATTTCCATGTTTATACAGATGGCGGTGTAGATATTTCCATGTTTATACCGATAGCGGTGTAGGTGTTTCCATGTTTGTAGAGGTAGTGGTGTAGATATATCCAGGTTTATACAGATGGCTGTGTAGATATTTCCATGTGAATACAGATGGCAGTGTAGATATTTCCATGTTTATACAGATGGAGTTGTAGATATTTCCATGTTTATACAGATGACTGTGTAGATATTTCCATGTTTTTTACAGATGGCGGTGTAAATATTTCCATGTTATACAGATAGCGGTGTGGCTATTTCCATGTTTATACAGACAGCGATGTAGATGTTTCCATGTTTATAGAGATGGCTGTGCAGATATTTCCATGTTTATACAGATAGTGGTGTAGATATTCCCATGTTTATAGGGATGACTGTGTAGGTATTTCCATGTTTATACAGATGGCGGTGTAGATATTTCCATGTTTATAGAGATAGCCATGTAGATATTTCCAT
This sequence comes from Pan troglodytes, assembly GCF_028858775.2. Classification (NCBI taxonomy): domain Eukaryota; kingdom Metazoa; phylum Chordata; class Mammalia; order Primates; family Hominidae; genus Pan; species Pan troglodytes. Next base: position 2,208,278 of record NC_072416.2, on the reverse strand, counting down.
GTTTATACAGATAGAGTTTAAACATTTGCCTGTTTATAGAGATAGCGGTGTACATATTTCCATGCTTATACAGATAGCTGTGTAGATATTTTCATGTTTATAGAGATAGCGGGGTAGATATTTCCATATTTATACTGATAGCCGTGTAGATATTACCATGTTTATTCAGATCATTGTGTACATATTTCCATGTTCATACAGTTAGCGGTGTGGCTATTTTCACGTTTATACAGATGGCAATGTAGATATTTTCAAGTTTATACAGATAGCAGTGTAGATATTTCCATGTTTATACAGATAGCAGTGTAGATATTTCCATGTTTATACAGATAGCGGTGTAGATATTTCCAACTTTACACAGATTTCGGTGTAGATATTTCCATCTTTGCACAGATTATGGTGTAGATATTTCCATCTTTACACAGATAGCGGTGTAGATATTTCCATCGTTACACAGATAGCGGTGTAGATATTTCCATGTTTACAATGATAGTGGTGTAGATATTTCCATGTTTTTACAAATCACTGTGTAGGTATTTCCAAGTTTATACAGATGGTAGTGTAGATATTTCCATATTTATACAGACAGCAGTGAAGATATTTCCACGTTTATACAGATAGCGGTGTAGATATTTCCATGTTTATACAGATAGCAGTGTAGATATTTCCATGTTTATACAGATAGCAGTGTAGATTTTTCCATGTTTATACAGATAGCAGTGTAGATATTTCCATGTTTATACAGATATCGGTGGAGATATTTCCATGTTTATACAGATGGCGGTGTAGATATTTCCAAGTTTATACAGATGGCCGTGTAGGCATTTCCATGTTTATACACATAGCGGTGTAGATGTTTCCAAGTTTATACAGATAGCGGTGTAGATATTTCCATGTTTATACAGGTACCGTTGTAGATGTTTCCACGTTTATACAGATTTCAGTGTAGGTATTTCCATGCTTATACAGATGCCGATGTAGGTATTTCCTTGTTTATACAGATAGCGGTGTAGCTATTTCCAAGTTTATACAGATAGCGATGTAGATATTTCCATGTTTATACAGATAGCGGTGTAGATATTTCCTTGTTTATACAGATAGTGGTGTAGATATTTTCATGTTTATACATATAGCGGTGCAGATATTTACATGTGTATACAGATAGCGGTGGAGATATTTCCATGTTTATACAGATGGCTATGTAGATATTTCCATGTGTATACAGATGGTAGTGAAGCTATTTTCATGTTTATAGAGATGATGGTGTAGATTGTTCCATGTTTATGCAGATGAATGTGTAGATATTTCCACGTTTCTGCAGATGACGGTGTGGATATTTCCATATTTATAGAGTTAGCGGTGTAGATATTCCCGTGTTTATACAGATAGCGGTGTAGATATTTCCATGTTTATATAGATAGCGGTGTAGGTATTTCCATCTTTATACAGATAGCAGTGTAGATATTTCTATGTTTATACAGATGACGGTGTAGATATTCCCAAGTTTATTGAGATGGCAGTGTAGATATTTCCATGTTTATACAGATAGCAGTGTAGATATTTCCATGTTTACACAGATAGCGGTGTAGGTATTTCCATGTTTACTCAGATAGCTCTGTATATACTTCCATGTTTACACAGATAGCGTTGTAGATATTTCCATGTTTATACAGATAGCGGTGTAGATATTTCCATGTTTATACAGATAGCGGTGTAGATATTTCCATCTTTGCACAGATTGCGGTGTAGATATTTCCATCTTTACACAGATAGCGGTGCAGATATTTCCATCTTCATACAGATAGCTGTGTAGATACGTCCATGTTTATACAGATAGCGGTGTGGATATTTCCACGATTATACATATGGTGGTGTTGATAATTCCATGTTTATACAGATAGCGTTGTAGATATTTCCATGTTTATACAGATAGCGGTGTTGGCATATCCATCTTTACACAGATAGCGGTGTAGATATTTCCATGTTCATACACGTAACGGAGGAGAAATTTCCATGTTTATACAGATAGCGATGTAGATATTTCCATGTTTATACAGATAGCAGTGTAGATATTTCCATGTGTATACAGATGGCAGTGTAGATATTTAAATGTTTATACAGATGGAGGTGTAGATATTTCCATTTTTATACAGATGACGGTGTAGATATTTCCATGTTTTCACAGATGACGGTGTAGATATTTCCATGTTTATACAGATAGCGGTGTGACTAATTCCATATTTATACAGATAGCGGTGTTGATAATTCCATGTTTTTACAGATAGCGGTGTAGATATTTCCATGTTTATACAGATAGTGGTGTAGATATTTGCATGTTTATACACATCGTGGTGTAGATATTTCCATGTTTATACGGATAGCGCTGTAGATATTTCCATGTTTATACAGATAGCGGTGTAGATATTTCCATGTTTACGGAGGTAGCGGTGTAGATATTTCCATATTTGCCCAGATTGCGGTGTAGATATTTCCATCTTTACACAGATATCGTTGTACATATGTCCATGTTTACACAGATAGCTGTGTAGAAATTTCCATGTTTACACAGATAGTGTTGTAGATATTTCCATGTTTATACAGATAGCGGTGTGGGTGTTTCCATGATTATACAGAAGGGAGTGTAGATATTTCTATGTTTATACAGAGAGTGATGTAGATATTTCCATGTTTATAAACATAGCAGAGTAGATATTTCAATATTTATAGAGATGGCTGTGGAGATATTTCCAAGTTTATAGAGATAGCGGTCGAGATATTTCCATGTTTACACAGATAACGATGCAGATATTTCCATGTTTATACAGATAGCCGTTTAGATATTTCCATGTTTATAGTGATGGCTGTGTAGGTATTTCCATGTTTATGCAGATGGCAGTGTAGATATTTCCATGTTTAAACAGATAGTGGTGTAGGTATTTCCATGTTTATATAGATGACTGTGTAGGTATTTCCATGTTTATAGAGATGGTGGTGTAGATATTTCCATGTTTATAGAGATAGCTATGTAGATATATCCATGTTTAAACATATAGCGGTGTAGACATTTCTATGTTTATAGAGATAGCAGTGCAGGTATTTACATATTTATACAGATGGCGGTGTAGACATTTCCATGTTTATAGACATAGACATGTAGATATTTCCATGTTTATACAGATAGCGGTGTAGACATTTCCATGTTTATAGAGATTGCGGTGTAGGTATTTCAATATTTATACAGATAGCCGTGTAGTTATTTCAATGTGTATTCAGATGGCAGTGTAGGTATTTCCATGTTTATACAGATAGCGGTGTGGCTATTTCCATGTTTATACAGATGGCAGTGTAGATATTTCTATGTTAATACACATAGCGATGTAGATATTTCCATGTTTATAGAGATAGCGGTGCAGATATTTCCATGTTTATACGGATAGTGATGTAGATATTTCTATTTTTATAGAGATAGCGGTGTAGATGTTTCCATGTTCATACAGATAGCGGTGGAGTTATTTCCATGTTTATACAAACAGCGGTGGAGATATTTCTAGGTTTATAACGATAGCGTTGGAGATATTTCCAAGTTTATAGAGATTGCGGTGTAGATATTTCCAAGTTTATACAGATAGTGGAGTAGATATTTCCATGTTTACACAGATAGCGGTGTAGATTTTTCCATGTTTATAGAGATAGCGGTGTACGTTTTTCCATGTTTATAGAGATATCGGTGTAGATATTTCCATGTTTATACAGATGGCTGTGTAGATATTTCCATGTGTATGCAGAAGGCAGTGTAGATATTTCCGTGTTTATACAGATGGAGGTGTAGATATTTGCATGTTTATACAGATGAGTGTGTAGATATTTCCATGTTTTTACAGATGGCGCTGTAGATATTTCCATGTTTATACAGATAGCGATGTGGCTATTTCTGAGTTATACAGATGGCAGTTTACATATTTCCATGTTTATAGAGATAGCGGTGTAGGTATTTCCATGTTTATAGAGATAGCAGTGTAGACATTTCCATGTTTATAGAGATAGCGGTGTAGATATTTCCATATTTCTACAGATAGCGGTGTAGATATTTCCATGTTCATACAGATAGTGGTGGAGATATTTCCATTTTATACAGATAACGATGTAGATATTTCCATGTTTTTATAGATACCGGTGTAGATATTTCCATGTGAATACAGATGGCAGTGTAGATATTTCCATGTTTATACAGATGGATGTGTAGAGATTTCCATGTTTATACAGATGACAGTGTAGATATTTCACTGTTTTTACAGATGACGGTGTAGCTATTTCCATGTTTATACAGATAGCGGAGTGGCTATTTTCATGTTTATACAGATAGCGGTGTAGATATTTCCATGTTTATACAGATTGCGGTGACGATATTTCCAAGTTTATGCAGATAGCGCTGTAGATATTTCCATATTTATAGAGATAGCGGTGCAGATATGTCCATGTTTATACAGATATCGGTGTAGTTATTTCCATGTTTTTAGAGATAGCGGTGTAGATATTTCCATATTTATTCAGATAGCGGTGAAGGTACTTCCATGTTTATTCAGATGGCGGTGTAGTTATTTCCATGTTTATAGAGATAGCGGTGTAGATATTTCCATGTTTATACGGATGGCGGTGTAGATATTTCCATGTTTATACAGATAGCGGTGTGGCTATTTCCATGTTTATACAGATAGCGATGTACACATTTCCCTGTTTATTCAGATAGCGGTGGATATATTTCCATGTTTATACAGATAGCGGTGGAGGAATTTCCATGTTTATACGGATGGCGGTTTAGATATTTCCAAGTTTATGCAGATAGCGTTGTAGATATTTCCATGTTTATAGAGATAGTGGTGTAGATATTTCCATGTTTTATAGATAGCGGTGTAGATATTTCCATGTTTATTGAGATAGACGTGGAGATATTTCCATGTTTATAGAGATAGCGGTCAAGTTATTTCCATGTTTGTACAGATAGCGGTGGAGATATTTCCATGTTTATACAGATATCGGTGTAGATATTTCCAAGTTTATGCAGATAGCAGTGTAGATATTTCCATATTTATGTAGATAGCGGTGTAGATATTTCCATGTTTATTCAGATGGCGGTGTAGATACTTCCATGTTTATACAGATAGCGGTGTGGCTGTTCCATGTTTATACAGATGGCAGTGTAGATATTTCCATGTTTATACAGATAGTGGTGTAGATATTTCCATGTTTATAAAGATAGCGGTGTAGTTATTTCCATGTTTATAGAGATAGCGGTGTAGATATTTCCATATTTATAGAGATATCGGTGTAGATATTTCCATGTTTATTCAGATGGTGGTGTAGATATTTCCATGTTAATACAGATAGCGGTGTGGCTGTTCCATGTTTATACAGATGGCAGAGTAGATATTTCCGTGTTTATGCAGATATTGCTTTAGGTATTTCCATGTTTATACAGATGACTCTGTAGGTATTTCCATGTTCATAGAGATGGCGGTGTAGGTATTTCTATGTTTATACAGATGGCGGTGTGGATATTTCGAAATTTATACAGATAGCGCTGTAGATATTTCCATGTTTATACAGATAGCGGTGCAGATATTTCCATGTTTATACACATAGCGGTGTAGGTATTTCCATGTTTATACAGATAGCGGTGTAAATATTTCCATGTTTGTACAGATGGCTGTGTTGATATTTCCATGTGTATACAGATGTCAGTGTAGATATTTCCATGTTTATACAGATGGAGGTGTAGATATTTCCATAATTTTAGAGATAGCGATGTGGCTGTTTCCTTGTTTATACAGATGGCAGTGTAGATATTTCTATGTTTATGCAGATAGTGGTGTAGATATTTCCATGTTTATAAAGATAGCAGTGTAGATATTTCCAAGTTTATAGAGATAGCGGGGGAGATATTTCCATGTTTAGAGAGATAGCGGTCGAGATATTTCCATGTTTACACAGATAACGATGTAGATATTTCCATGTTTATGCAGATAGCGGTGTAGAGATTTCCATGTTCATAGAGATGGCTGTGTAGGTATTTCCATGTTTATACAGATGGCAGTGTAGATATTTCCATGTTTATACAGATAGTGGTGTAGGTATTTCCATGTTTATACAGATGACTGTGTAGGTATTTCCATGTATATAGAGATGGCGGTGTAGATATTTACATGTTTATAGAGATAGCCATCTAGATATTTCCATGTTTAAACAGATAGTGGTGTAGGCATTTCTATGTTTATAGAGATAGCAGTGTAGTTATTTCCATATTTATACAGATAGCAGTGTAGGTATTTCCATGTTTATTCAGATGGCGGTGTAGATATTTCCAAGTTTATAAAGATAGCAGTGTGGCTATTTCCATGTTTGTACAGATAGCAGTGTAGATATTTCCATGTTTATACAGATTGCGGTGGAGATATTTCCATGTTTATACAGATTGCGGTGGAGATATTTCCATGTTTATACAGATAGCGGTGGAGATATTTCCATGTTTATACAGATAGCGGTGTAGATATTTCTAAGTTTATGCAGATAGCGGTGTAGATATTTCCATATTTATAGTGATAGCGGTGTAGATATTTCCATGTTTATTCAGATGGCCGTGTAGATATTTCCATGTTTATACAGATAACGGTGTGGCTCTCCGATGTTTATACAGATGGCAGTGTAGATATTTCCGTGTTTATGCAGATAGTGGTGTAGGTAATTCCATGTTTATACAGATGACTCTGTAGTTATTTCCATGTTTATAGAGATGGCGGTGTAGATATTTCCATGTTTATAGAGATTGCGGTGTAGATATTTCCATGTTTATACAGATAGCTGTGCAAATATATCCATGTTTATAGAGATAGCGGTGTAGGTATTTCCATATTTATGCAGATAGCCTTGTAGATATTTCCATGTTTATTCACATGGTGGTGTATATATTTCCAGGTTTACACAGACAGCGGTGTGGCTACTTCCATGTTTATACAGATGGCAGTGTCGATATTTCCATGTTTATACAGATGACTGTGTAGATATTTCCATGTTTTTACAGATGGCGGTGTAGATATTTCCATGTTTATACAGATAGCGGTGTGGCTATTTCCATGTTTATGCAGATAGCGATGTGCACATTTCCATGTTTATTCAGATAGCGGTGGATATATTTCCATGTTTATACAGATAGCGGTGGAGGTATTTCCATGTTTATACGGATGGTGGTGTAGATGTTTCCAAGTTTATGCAGATAGCATTGTAGATATTTCCATGTTTATAGAGATAGTGGTGTAGATATTTCCATATTTTACAGATAGCAGTGTAGATATTTCCATGTTTATAAAGATGGCGGTGTAGGTATTTCCATGTTTATTGAGATAGAGGTGGAGATATTTCCATGTTTATAGAGATAGCGGTCAAGTTATTTCCATGTTTGTACAGATAGCGGTGGAGATATTTCCATGTTTATAGAGATATCGGTGTAGATATCTCCAAGTTTATGCAGATAGCAGTGTAGATATTTCCATATTTATATAGATAGCGGTGTAGATATTTCCATGTTTATTCAGATGGCGGTGTAGATATTTCCATGTTTATACAGATAGCGGTGTGGCTGTTCCATGTTTATACAGATGGCAGTGTAGATATTTCCATGTTTATACAGATAGTGGTGTAGATATTTCCATGTTTATAAAGATAGTGGTGCAGATATTTCCATGTTTATAGAGATAGCGGTCGTGATATTTCCATATTTATACAGATAACGATGTAGATATTTCCATGTTTATAGAGATAGCGGTGTAGATATTTCCATGTTTATAGAGATGGCTGTGTAGGTATTTCCATGTTTATGTAGATGGCAGTGTAAATATTTCCGTGTTTATACAGATAGTGGTGTAGGTATTTCCATGTTTATACAGATGACTGTGTAGGTATTTCCATGTTTATAGAGATGGCGGTGTAGATATTTCCATGTTAATAGAGATAGCCATGTAGATATTTCCATGTTTATACAGACAGCGGTGTAGACATTTCCATGTTTATAGAGATAACGATGTAGGTATTTCCATATTTATACAGATAGCCGTGCAGATATTTCCATGTTTATTCAGATGCCGGTGTAGATATTTCCATGTTTATACAGATAGCGGAGTGGCTGTTTCCATGTTTATACTGATGGCCCAGTAGGTATTTCCATGTTAATACAGATAGCGATGTAGATGTTTCCATGTTTATACAGATAGTGGCACAGATATTTCCATGTTTATACAGATAGCGGTGTAGATATTTCTATGTTCATACAGATGGCTGTGTTGATATTTCCTGGTGTATACAGATGTCAGTGCAGATAATTCCATGTTTACACAGATGGAGGTTTAGATATTTCCAAGTTTCTACAGATGACAGTGTAGATATTTCCATGTTTTTACAGATGGCGGTGTAGATATGTCCATGTTTATACAGATAGCGGTGTGCCTATTTCAATGTTTATTGAGATATCGACGTAGATATTTCCATGTTTATACAGATAGCAGTGTAGATATTTCCATGTTTATACAGATAGCGGTGGAAATATTTCCATGTTTATACAGATAGCGGTGGAGATATTTCCATGTTTATACAGATAGCGGCGTAGATATTTCCAAGTTCATGCAGATAGCGGTGTAGATATTTCCATATTTATAGAGATACCGGTGTAGATATTTCCATGTTTATTCAGATGGTGGTGTAGATATTTCCATGTTTTTACAGATGGCGGTGTAGATATTTCCATGTTTTTACAGATGGCGGTGTAGATATTTCCATGTTTATACAGATAGCAGTGTGGCTATTTCCATGTTTATACAGATAGCGATGTACACATTTCCATGTTTATTCAGATAGCGGTGGATATATTTCCATGTTTATACAGATAGCGGTGGAGGAATTTCCATGTTTATACGGATGGCGGTGTAGATATTTCCAAGTTTATGCAAATAGCGTTGTAGATATTTCCATGTTTATAGAGATAGTGGTGTAGATATTTCCATGTTTTATAGATAGCGGTGTAGATATTTCCATGTTTATAAAGATAGCGGTGTAGATATTTCCATGTTTATTGAGATAGAGGTGGAGATATTTCCATGTTTATAGAGATAGCGGTCAAGTTATTTCCATGTTTGTACAGATAACGTTGGAGATATTTCCATGTTTATACAGATATCAGTGTAGATATTTCCAACTTTATGCAGATAGCAGTGTAGATATTTCCATATTTATATAGATAGTGGTGTAGATATTTCCATGTTTATTCAGATGGCGGTGTAGATATTTCCATGTTTATACGGATAGCGGTGTGGCTGTTCCATGTTTATACAGATGGCAGTGTAGATATTTCCATGTTTATGCAGATAGTGGTGTAGATATTTCCATGTTTATAAAGATAGCGGTGTAGATATTTCCATGTTTATAGAGATAGCGGTGGAGATATTTCCATGTTTATAGAGATAGCGGTCGTGATATTTCCATATTTATACAGATAACGATGTAGATATTTCCATGTTAGTAGAGATAGCGGTGTAGATATTTCCATGTTTATAGAGATGGCTGTGTAGGTATTTCCATGTTTATGTAGATGGCATTGTAAATATTTCCGTGTTTATACAGATAGTGTTGTAGGTATTTCCATGTTTATACAGATGACTGTGTAGGTATTTCCATGTTTATAGAGATGGCGGTGTAGATATTTCCATGTTAATAGAGATAGCCATGTAGATATTTCCATGTTTATACAGACAGCGGTGTAGACATTTCCATGTTTATAGAGATAGCGATGTAGGTATTTCCATATTTATACAAATAGCCGTGCAGATATTTCCATGTTTATTCAGATGCCGGTGTAGATATTTCCATGTTTATACAGATAGCGGTGTGTCTATTTCCATGTTTATACAGATGGCAGAGTAGGTATTTCCATGTTAATACAGATAGCGATGTAGATGTTTCCATGTTTATACAGATAGTGGCAAAGATATTTCCATGTTTATACAGATAGCGGTGTAGATATTTCCATGTTTATACAGATAGCGGTGTAGATATTTCTATGTTCATACAGATGGCTGTGTTGATATTTCCTGGTGTATACAGATGTCAGTGCAGATAATTCCATGTTTACACAGATGGAGGTTTAGATATTTCCAAGTTTCTACAGATGACAGTGTAGATATTTCCATGTTTTTACAGATGGCGGTGTAGATATTTCCATGTTTATACAGATAGCGGTATGCCTATTTCAATGTTTATTGAGATAGCGACGTAGATATTTCCATGTTTATACAGATAGCAGTGTAGATATTTCCATGTTTATACAGATAGCGGTGGAAATATTTCCATGTTTATACAGATAGCGGTGGAGATATTTCCATGTTTATACAGATAGCGGCGTAGATATTTCCAAGTTCATGCAGATAGCGGTGTAGATATTTCCATATTTATAGAGATATCGGTGTAGATATTTCCATGTTTATTCAGATGGTGGTGTAGATATTTCCATGTTAATACAGATAGCGGTGTGGCTGTTCCATGTTTATACAGATAGCAGAGTAGATATTTCCGTGTTTATGCAGATATTGCTGTAGGTATTTCCATGTTTATACAGATGACTCTGTAGGTATTTCCATGTTCATAGAGATGGCGGTGTAGATATTTCCATGTTTATAGAGATAGCCATGTAGATATTTCCATGTTTAAACAGATAGCGGTGTAGATATTTCAATGTTTATAGAGATAGCATTGTAGGTATTTCCAAATTTATACAGATGGCGGTGTAGATATTTCCATGTTTATAGAGATAGCCATGTAGATATTTCCATGTTTATACAGATAGCGGTGTAGACATTTCCATGTTAATTGAGGTAGCGGTGAAGGTATTTCCATATTTATACAGATAGCCGTGTAGATATTTCCATGTTTATTCAGATGCCGGTAGAGATATTTCCATGTTTATACAGATAGTGGTGTGGCTATTTCCATGTTGGTACAGATGGCAGTGTAGTTATTTCCATGTTAATACAGATAGCGATGTAGATATTTCCATGTTTATACAGATAGTGGCGCAGATATTTCCATGTTTATACAGATAGCGTTGTAGATATTTCCATGTTCATACAGATAGCGGTGTAGACATTTCCATGTTTATACAGATAGCGGTGGAGATATTTCCATGTTTATACAGATAGCGGTGTAGATATTTCCAAGTTTATACAGATAGGGACGTAGATATTTCCATGTTTATACAGATAGTGGCACAGATATTTCCATGTTTATACAGATAGCGTTGTAGATATTTCCATGTTTATACAGATAGTGGTTTAGATATTTCCATGTTTATACAGATAGAAGTGGAGATATTTCCATGTTTATACAGATACCGGTGGAAATATTTCCATGTTTATACAGATGACAGTGTATATATGTCAATGTTTATACAGATGACAGTGGAGATATTTCCATGTTTATTGAGATTGCGGTGTAGATATTTCCATGTTTATACAGATAGCTGTGTAGATATTTCCATTTTTATAGAGAATGCTGTGTAGGTATTTCCATATTTATTCAGATAGCCGTGTAGATATTTCCATGTTTATACAGATAGCGGTGTGGCTGTTCCATGTTTATACAGATGGCAGTGTAGATATTTCCATGTTTATACAGATAGCGGTGGAAATATTTCCATGTTTATACCGATAGCGGTGGAGATATTTCCATGTTTATACAGATAGCGGCGTAGATATTTCCAAGTTCATGCAGATAGCGGTGTAGATATTTCCATATTTATAGAGATATCGGTGTATATATTTCCATGTTTATTCAGATGGTGGTGTAGATATTTCCATCTTAATACAGATAGCGGTGTGGCTGTTCCATGTTTATAAAGATGGAAGAGTAGATATTTCCGTGTTTATGCTGATATTGCTGTAGGTATTTCCATGTTTATACAGATGACTGTGTAGGTATTTCCATGTTCATAGAGATGGCGGTGTAGATATTTCCATGTTTATAGAGATAGCCATGTAGATATTTCCATGTTTAAACAGATAGCGGTGTAGACATTTCAATGTTTATAGAGATAGCAGTGTAGGTATTTCCAAATTTATACAGATGGCGGTGTAGATATTTCCATGTTTATAGAGATAGCCATGTAGATATTTCCATGTTTATACAGATAGATGTGTAGACATTTCCATGTTTATAGAGATAGCGGTGAAGGTATTTCCATATTTATACAGATAGCCGTGTAGATATTTCCATGTTTATTCAGATGCCGGTATAGATATTTCCATGTTTATACAGATGGCAGTGTAGATATTTCCATGTTAATACAGATAGTGATGTAGATATTTCCATGTTTATACAGATAGTGGCGCAGATATTTCCATGTTTATACAGATAGCCTTGTAGATATTTCCATGTTTATACAGATAGCGGTGTAGACATTTCCATGTTTATACAGATAGCGGTGGAGATATTTCCATGTTTATACAGATAGCGGTGGAGATATTTCCATGTTTATACAGATAGCATTGGGGATATTTCCATGTTTATAGAGATGGCGGTGTACATATTTCCAAGTTTATACAGATAGTGGTGTAGATATTTCCATGTTTATACAGATAGCGGTGTAGATATTTCCAAGTTTATACAGATAGGGATGTAGATATTTCCATGTTTATACAGATAGTGGCACAGATATTTCCATGTTTATACAGATAGCGTTGTAGATATTTCCATGTTTATACAGATAGCGGTTTAGATATTTCCATGTTTATACAGATAGAAGTGGAGATATTTCCATGTTTATACAGATAGCGGTGGAGATATTTCCATGTTTATACAGATGACAGTGTATATATGTCAATGTTTATACAGATGACAGTGGAGATATTTCCATGTTTATTGAGATTGCGGTGTAGATATTTCCATGTTTATACAGATAGCTGTGTAGATATCTCCATGTTTATAGAGAATGCTGTGTAGGTATTTCCATATTTATGCAGATAGCCGTGTAGATATTTCCATGTTTATTCACATGGTGGTGTATATATTTCCATGTTTACACAGATAGCGGTGTGGCTACTTCCAAGTTTACACAGATGGCAGTGTCGATATTTCCATGTTTATACAGATAGCGATGTAGATATTTCCATGTTTATACATATAGCGCTGTAGATATTTCCATGTTTATACAGATGACTGTGTAGATATTTCCAGGTCTATACAGATGGCAGTGAAGATATCTCCATGTTTATACAGATGGCGGTGTAGATATTTCCATGTTTACACAGATGACTGTGCAGATATTTCCATGTTTTTACAGATGGCGGTGTAGATATTTCCATGTTTATACAGAAAACGGTGTGGCTTTTTCCATGTTTATTCAGATAGCGATGTAGATATTTCCATGTTTATATAGATGGCTGTGTAGATATTTCCATGTTTATACAGATCACAGTGTAGATATTTCCATGTTTATACAGATGACTGTGTAGGTATTTCTATGTTTATACAGATGGCGGTGTGGATATTTCCAAATTTATACAAATAGCGCTGTAGTTATTTCCATGTTTATACAGATAGCGGTGCAGATATTTCCATGTTTATACACATAGCGGTGTAGGTATTTCCATGTTTATACAGATAGCGGTGTAAATATTTCCATGTTTGTACAGATGGCTGTGTTGAAATTTCCATGTGTATACAGATGTCAGTGTAGATATTTCCATGTTTATACAGATGGAGGTGTAGATATTTCCATAATTTTAGAGATAGCGATGTGGCTGTTTCCATGTTTATACAGATGGCAGTGTAGATATTTCTATGTTTATACAGATAGTGGTGTAGATATTTCCATGTTTATAAAGATAGCAGTGTAGATATTTCCATGTTTATAGAGATAGCGGGGGAGATATTTCCATGTTTATAGAGATAACGGTCTAGATATTTCCATGTTTACACAGATAACGATGTAGATATTTCCATGTTTATGCAGATAGCGGTGTAGAGATTTCCATGTTCATAGAGATGGCTGTGTAGGTATTTCCATGGTTATACAGATGGCAGTGTAGATTTTTCCATGTTTATACAGATAGTGGTGTAGGTATTTCCATGTTTATACAGATGACTGTGTAGGTATTTCCATGTTTATAGAGATGGCGGTGTAGATATTTACATGTTTATAGAGATAGCCATCTAGATATTTCCATGTTTAAACAGATAGTGGTGTAGGCATTTCTATGTTTATAGAAATAGCAGTGTAGGTATTTCCATATTTATACGGATAGCAGTGTAGGTATTTCCATGTTTATTCAGATGGCGGTGTAGATATTTCCAAGTTTATAAAGATAGCGGTGTGGCTATTTCCATGTTTGTACAGATAGCAGTGTAGATATTTCCATGTTTATACAGATTGCGGTGGAGATATTTCCATGTTTATACATATAGCGGTGGAGATATTTCTAAGTTTATGCAGATAGCGGTGTAGATATTTCCATATTTATAGTGATAGCGGTGTAGATATTTCCATGTTTATTCAGATGGCCGTGTAGATATTTCCATGTTTATACAGATAGCGGTGTGGCTGTTCCATGTTTATACAGATGGCAGTGTAGATATTTCCGTGTTTATGCAGATAGTGGTGTAGGTAATTCCATGTTTATACAGATGACTCTGTAGGTATTTCCACGTTTATAGAGATGGCGGTGTAGGTATTTCCATGTTTATAGAGATTTCGGTGTATATATTTCCATGTTTATACAGATAGCTGTGCAAATATATCCATGTTTATAGAGATAGCGGTGTAGGTATTTCCATATTTATGCAGATAGCCTTGTAGATATTTCCATGTTTATTCACATGGTGGTGTATATATTTCCAGGTTTACACAGACAGCGGTGTGGCTACTTCCATGTTTACACAGATGGCAGTGTCGATATTTCCATGTTTATACAGATGACTGTGTAGATATTTCCATGTTTTTACAGATGGCGGTGTAGATATTTCCATGTTTATACAGATAGCGGTGTGGCTATTTCCATGTTTATACAGATAGCGATGTACACATTTCCATGTTTATTCAGATAGCGGTGGATATATTTCCATGTTTATACAGTTAGCGGTGGAGGTATTTCCATGTTTATACGGATGGTGGTGTAGATGTTTCCAAGTTTATGCAGATAGCATTGTAGATATTTCCATGTTTATAGAGATAGTGGTGTAGATATTTCCCTATTTTGTAGATAGCGGTGTAGATATTTCCATGTTTATAAAGATAGCGGTGTAGGTATTTCCATGTTTATTGAGATAGAGGTGGAGATATTTCCATGTTTATAGAGATAGCGGTCAAGTTATTTCCATGTTTGTACAGATAGCGGTGGAGATATTTCCATGTTTACAGAGATATTGGTGTAGATATCTCCAAGTTTATGCAGATAGCAGTGTAGATATTTCCATATTTATATAGATAGTGGTGTAGATATTTCCATGTTTATTCAGATGGCGGTGTAGATATTTCCATGTTTATACAGATAGCGGTGTGGCTGTTCCATGTTTATACAGATGGCAGTGTAGATATTTCCATGTTTATACACATAGTGGTGTAGATATTTCCATGTTTATAAAGATAGCGGTGTAGATATTTCCATGTTTATAGAGATAGCGGTGGAGATATTTCCATGTTTATAGAGATAGCGGTCGTGATATTTCCATATTTATACAGATAACGATGTAGATATTTCCATGTTTACAGAGATAGCGGTGTAGATATTTCCATGTTTATAGAGATGGCTGTGTAGGTATTTCCATGTTTGTGTAGATGGCAGTGTAAATATTTCCGTGTTTATACAGATAGTGGTGTAGGTATTTCCATGTTTATACAGATGACTGTGTAGGTATTTCCATGTTTATAGAGATGGCGGTGTAGATATTTCCATGTTAATAGAGATAGCCATGTAGATATATCCATGTTTATACAGACAGCGGTGTAGACATTTCCATGTTTATAGAGATAGCGATGTAGGTATTTCCATATTTATACAGATAGCCGTGCAGATATTTCCGTGTTTATTCAGATGCCGGTGTAGATATTTCCATGTTTATACAGATAACGGTGTGGCTGTTTCCATGTTTATACAGATGGCAGAGGAGGTATTTCCATGTTAATACAGATAGCGATGTAGATATTTCCATGTTTATACAGATAGTGGCACAGATATTTCCATGTTTATACAGATAGCGGTGTAGATATTTCTATGTTCATACGTTGATATTTCCTGGTGTATACAGATGTCAGTGCATATAATTCCATGTTTACACAGATGGAGGTTTAGATATTTGCAAGTTTCTACAGATGACAGTGTAGATATTTCCATGTTTTTACAGATGGAGGTGTAGATATGTCCATGTTTATACAGATAGCGGTGTGCCTATTTCAAGGTTTATTGAGATATCGACGTAGATATTTCCATGTTTATACAGATAGCAGTGTAGATATTTCCATGTTTATACAGATAGCGGTGGAAATTTTTCCATGTTTATACAGATAGCGGTGGAGATATTTCCATGTTTATACAGATAGCGGCGTAGATATTTCCAAGTTCATGCAGATAGCGGTGTAGATATTTCCATATTTATAGAGATATCGGTGTGGATATTTCCATGTTTATTCAGATGGTGGTGTAGATATTTCCATGTTTTTACAGATGGCGGTGTAGATATTTCCATGTTTATACAGATAGCAGTGTGGCTATTTCCATGTTTATACAGATAGCGATGTACACATTTCCATGTTTATTCAGATAGCGGTGGATATATTTCCATGTTTATACAGATAGCGGTGGAGGAATTTCCATGTTTATACGGATGGCGGTGTAGATATTTCCAAGTTTATGCAAATAGCGTTGTAGATATTTCCATGTTTATAGAGATAGTGGTGTAGATATTTCCATGTTTTATAGATAGCGGTGTAGATATTTCCATGTTTATTCAGATAGCGGTGGAGATATTTCCATGTTTATAGAGATAGCGGTCAATTTATTTCCATGTTTATACAGGTAGCGGTGTAGATATTTCAATGTTTATACAGATGGCTGTGTTGATATTTCCATGTGTATACAAATGACAGTGTAGATATTTCCATGTTTATACAGATGGAGGTGTAGATATTTCCATATTTTTAGAGATAGCGGTGTGGCTGTTTACATGTTTATACAGATGGCAGTGTAGATATTTTTATGTTTATACAGATAGTGGTGTAGATATTTCCATGTTTATAAAGATAGCATTGTAAATATTTCCATGTTTATAGAGATAGCGGTTGAGATATTTCCATGTTTATAGAGATAGTGGTCGAGATATTTCCATGTTTACACAGATAACGATGTAGATATTTCCATGTTTATACAGATAGCTGTGTAGATATTTCCATGTTTATAGAGATGGATGTGTAGGTATTTCCATGTTTATAGAGATGGCGGCATAGATATTTCCATGTTTATAGAGATAGCCATCTAGATATTTCCATGTTCAAATAGATAGCTGTGTAGACATTTCTATGTTTATAGAGATAGCAATGTAGGTATTTCTATATTTATACAGATGGCGGTGTAGATATTTCCATGTTTATAGAGATAGCCATGTAGATATTTCCATGTTTATACAGATAGCGGTGTAGACATTTCCATGTTTATAGGGATAGCGGTGTAGGTATTTCCATATTTATAAGGATAGCTGTGTAGGTATTTCCGTGTTTATTCAGATGGCGGTGTAGATATTTCCATGTTTGTACTGATAGCGGTGTGGCTATTTCCATGTTTGTACAGACGGCTGTGTAGATATTTCCATGTTAATAAAGATAGCGATGTAGATATTTCCATGTTTAAATAGATAGCGGTGAAGATATTTCCATGTTTATACAGATAGCGATGTAGATATTTCCATGTTTATACAGATGGCGGTGTAGATATTTCCATGTTTATACCGATAGCGGTGTAGGTGTTTCCATGTTTGTAGAGGTAGTGGTGTAGATATATCCAGGTTTATACAGATGGCTGTGTAGATATTTCCATGTGAATACAGATGGCAGTGTAGATATTTCCATGTTTATACAGATGGAGTTGTAGATATTTCCATGTTTATACAGATGACTGTGTAGATATTTCCATGTTTTTTACAGATGGCGGTGTAAATATTTCCATGTTATACAGATAGCGGTGTGGCTATTTCCATGTTTATACAGACAGCGATGTAGATGTTTCCATGTTTATAGAGATGGCTGTGCAGATATTTCCATGTTTATACAGATAGTGGTGTAGATATTCCCATGTTTATAGGGATGACTGTGTAGGTATTTCCATGTTTATACAGATGGCGGTGTAGATATTTCCATGTTTATAGAGATAGCCATGTAGATATTTCCATGTTTATACAGATAGAGTTTAAACATTTGCCTGTTTATAGAGATAGCGGTGTACATATTTCCATGCTTATACAGATAGCTGTGTAGATATTTTCATGTTTATAGAGATAGCGGGGTAGATATTTCCATATTTATACTGATAGCCGTGTAGATATTACCATGTTTATTCAGATCATTGTGTACATATTTCCATGTTCATACAGTTAGCGGTGTGGCTATTTTCACGTTTATACAGATGGCAATGTAGATATTTTCAAGTTTATACAGATAGCAGTGTAGATATTTCCATGTTTATACAGATAGCAGTGTAGATATTTCCATGTTTATACAGATAGCGGTGTAGATATTTCCAACTTTACACAGATTTCGGTGTAGATATTTCCATCTTTGCACAGATTATGGTGTAGATATTTCCATCTTTACACAGATAGCGGTGTAGATATTTCCATCGTTACACAGATAGCGGTGTAGATATTTCCATGTTTACAATGATAGTGGTGTAGATATTTCCATGTTTTTACAAATCACTGTGTAGGTATTTCCAAGTTTATACAGATGGTAGTGTAGATATTTCCATATTTATACAGACAGCAGTGAAGATATTTCCACGTTTATACAGATAGCGGTGTAGATATTTCCATGTTTATACAGATAGCAGTGTAGATATTTCCATGTTTATACAGATAGCAGTGTAGATTTTTCCATGTTTATACAGATAGCAGTGTAGATATTTCCATGTTTATACAGATATCGGTGGAGATATTTCCATGTTTATACAGATGGCGGTGTAGATATTTCCAAGTTTATACAGATGGCCGTGTAGGCATTTCCATGTTTATACACATAGCGGTGTAGATGTTTCCAAGTTTATACAGATAGCGGTGTAGATATTTCCATGTTTATACAGGTACCGTTGTAGATGTTTCCACGTTTATACAGATTTCAGTGTAGGTATTTCCATGCTTATACAGATGCCGATGTAGGTATTTCCTTGTTTATACAGATAGCGGTGTAGCTATTTCCAAGTTTATACAGATAGCGATGTAGATATTTCCATGTTTATACAGATAGCGGTGTAGATATTTCCTTGTTTATACAGATAGTGGTGTAGATATTTTCATGTTTATACATATAGCGGTGCAGATATTTACATGTGTATACAGATAGCGGTGGAGATATTTCCATGTTTATACAGATGGCTATGTAGATATTTCCATGTGTATACAGATGGTAGTGAAGCTATTTTCATGTTTATAGAGATGATGGTGTAGATTGTTCCATGTTTATGCAGATGAATGTGTAGATATTTCCACGTTTCTGCAGATGACGGTGTGGATATTTCCATATTTATAGAGTTAGCGGTGTAGATATTCCCGTGTTTATACAGATAGCGGTGTAGATATTTCCATGTTTATATAGATAGCGGTGTAGGTATTTCCATCTTTATACAGATAGCAGTGTAGATATTTCTATGTTTATACAGATGACGGTGTAGATATTCCCAAGTTTATTGAGATGGCAGTGTAGATATTTCCATGTTTATACA
Source organism: Pan troglodytes (assembly GCF_028858775.2). NCBI lineage: Eukaryota > Metazoa > Chordata > Mammalia > Primates > Hominidae > Pan > Pan troglodytes. The sequence goes on along the minus strand of NC_072416.2, from coordinate 2,188,266 downwards.
GATAGCAGTGTAGATATTTCCATGTTTACACAGATAGCGGTGTAGGTATTTCCATGTTTACTCAGATAGCTCTGTATATACTTCCATGTTTACACAGATAGCGTTGTAGATATTTCCATGTTTATACAGATAGCGGTGTAGATATTTCCATGTTTATACAGATAGCGGTGTAGATATTTCCATCTTTGCACAGATTGCGGTGTAGATATTTCCATCTTTACACAGATAGCGGTGCAGATATTTCCATCTTCATACAGATAGCTGTGTAGATACGTCCATGTTTATACAGATAGCGGTGTGGATATTTCCACGATTATACATATGGTGGTGTTGATAATTCCATGTTTATACAGATAGCGTTGTAGATATTTCCATGTTTATACAGATAGCGGTGTTGGCATATCCATCTTTACACAGATAGCGGTGTAGATATTTCCATGTTCATACACGTAACGGAGGAGAAATTTCCATGTTTATACAGATAGCGATGTAGATATTTCCATGTTTATACAGATAGCAGTGTAGATATTTCCATGTGTATACAGATGGCAGTGTAGATATTTAAATGTTTATACAGATGGAGGTGTAGATATTTCCATTTTTATACAGATGACGGTGTAGATATTTCCATGTTTTCACAGATGACGGTGTAGATATTTCCATGTTTATACAGATAGCGGTGTGACTAATTCCATATTTATACAGATAGCGGTGTTGATAATTCCATGTTTTTACAGATAGCGGTGTAGATATTTCCATGTTTATACAGATAGTGGTGTAGATATTTGCATGTTTATACACATCGTGGTGTAGATATTTCCATGTTTATACGGATAGCGCTGTAGATATTTCCATGTTTATACAGATAGCGGTGTAGATATTTCCATGTTTACGGAGGTAGCGGTGTAGATATTTCCATATTTGCCCAGATTGCGGTGTAGATATTTCCATCTTTACACAGATATCGTTGTACATATGTCCATGTTTACACAGATAGCTGTGTAGAAATTTCCATGTTTACACAGATAGTGTTGTAGATATTTCCATGTTTATACAGATAGCGGTGTGGGTGTTTCCATGATTATACAGAAGGGAGTGTAGATATTTCTATGTTTATACAGAGAGTGATGTAGATATTTCCATGTTTATAAACATAGCAGAGTAGATATTTCAATATTTATAGAGATGGCTGTGGAGATATTTCCAAGTTTATAGAGATAGCGGTCGAGATATTTCCATGTTTACACAGATAACGATGCAGATATTTCCATGTTTATACAGATAGCCGTTTAGATATTTCCATGTTTATAGTGATGGCTGTGTAGGTATTTCCATGTTTATGCAGATGGCAGTGTAGATATTTCCATGTTTAAACAGATAGTGGTGTAGGTATTTCCATGTTTATATAGATGACTGTGTAGGTATTTCCATGTTTATAGAGATGGTGGTGTAGATATTTCCATGTTTATAGAGATAGCTATGTAGATATATCCATGTTTAAACATATAGCGGTGTAGACATTTCTATGTTTATAGAGATAGCAGTGCAGGTATTTACATATTTATACAGATGGCGGTGTAGACATTTCCATGTTTATAGACATAGACATGTAGATATTTCCATGTTTATACAGATAGCGGTGTAGACATTTCCATGTTTATAGAGATTGCGGTGTAGGTATTTCAACATTTATACAGATAGCCGTGTAGTTATTTCAATGTTTATTCAGATGGCAGTGTAGGTATTTCCATGTTTATACAGATAGCGGTGTGGCTATTTCCATGTTTATACAGATGGCAGTGTAGATATTTCTATGTTAATACAGATAGCGATGTAGATATTTCCATGTTTATAGAGATAGCGGTGCAGATATTTCCATGTTTATACAGATAGTGATGTAGATATTTCTATTTTTATAGAGATAGCGGTGTAGATGTTTCCATGTTCATACAGATAGCGGTGGAGTTATTTCCATGTTTATACAAACAGCGGTGGAGATATTTCTAGGTTTATAACGATAGCGTTGGAGATATTTCCAAGTTTATAGAGATTGCGGTGTAGATATTTCCAAGTTTATACAGATAGTGGAGTAGATATTTCCATGTTTACACAGATAGCGGTGTAGATTTTTCCATGTTTATAGAGATAGCGGTGTACGTTTTTCCATGTTTATAGAGATATCGGTGTAGATATTTCCATGTTTATACAGATGGCTGTGTAGATATTTCCATGTGTATGCAGAAGGCAGTGTAGATATTTCCGTGTTTATACAGATGGAGGTGTAGATATTTGCATGTTTATACAGATGAGAGTGTAGATATTTCCATGTTTTTACAGATGGCGCTGTAGATATTTCCATGTTTATACAGATAGCGATGTGGCTATTTCTGAGTTATACAGATGGCAGTTTACATATTTCCATGTTTATAGAGATAGCGGTGTAGGTATTTCCATGTTTATAGAGATAGCAGTGTAGACATTTCCATGTTTATAGAGATAGCGGTGTAGATATTTCCATATTTCTACAGATAGCGGTGTAGATATTTCCATGTTCATACAGATAGTGGTGGAGATATTTCCATTTTATACAGATAACGATGTAGATATTTCCATGTTTTTATAGATACCGGTGTAGATATTTCCATGTGAATACAGATGGCAGTGTAGATATTTCCATGTTTATACAGATGGATGTGTAGAGATTTCCATGTTTATACAGATGACAGTGTAGATATTTCACTGTTTTTACAGATGACGGTGTAGCTATTTCCATGTTTATACAGATAGCGGAGTGGCTATTTTCATGTTTATACAGATAGCGGTGTAGATATTTCCATGTTTATACAGATTGCGGTGACGATATTTCCAAGTTTATGCAGATAGCGCTGTAGATATTTCCATATTTACAGAGATAGCGGTGCAGATATGTCCATGTTTATACAGATATCGGTGTAGTTATTTCCATGTTTTTAGAGATAGCGGTGTAGATATTTCCATATTTATTCAGATAGCGGTGAAGGTACTTCCATGTTTATTCAGATGGCGGTGTAGTTATTTCCATGTTTATAGAGATAGCGGTGTAGATATTTCCATGTTTATACGGATGGCGGTGTAGATATTTCCATGTTTATACAGATAGCGGTGTGCCTATTTCCATGTTTATACAGATAGCGATGTACACATTTCCCTGTTTATTCAGATAGCGGTGGATATATTTCCATGTTTATACAGATAGCGGTGGAGGAATTTCCATGTTTATACGGATGGCGGTTTAGATATTTCCAAGTTTATGCAGATAGCGTTGTAGATATTTCCATGTTTATAGAGATAGTGGTGTAGATATTTCCATGTTTTATAGATAGCGGTGTAGATATTTCCATGTTTATTGAGATAGACGTGGAGATATTTCCATGTTTATAGAGATAGCGGTCAAGTTATTTCCATGTTTGTACAGATAGCGGTGGAGATATTTCCATGTTTATACAGATATCGGTGTAGATATTTCCAAGTTTATGCAGATAGCAGTGTAGATATTTCCATATTTATGTAGATAGCGGTGTAGATATTTCCATGTTTATTCAGATGGCGGTGTAGATACTTCCATGTTTATACAGATAGCGGTGTGGCTGTTCCATGTTTATACAGATGGCAGTGTAGATATTTCCATGTTTATACAGATAGTGGTGTAGATATTTCCATGTTTATAAAGATAGCGGTGTAGTTATTTCCATGTTTATAGAGATAGCGGTGTAGATATTTCCATATTTATAGAGATATCGGTGTAGATATTTCCATGTTTATTCAGATGGTGGTGTAGATATTTCCATGTTAATACAGATAGCGGTGTGGCTGTTCCATGTTTATACAGATGGCAGAGTAGATATTTCCGTGTTTATGCAGATATTGCTTTAGGTATTTCCATGTTTATACAGATGACTCTGTAGGTATTTCCATGTTCATAGAGATGGCGGTGTAGGTATTTCTATGTTTATACAGATGGCGGTGTGGATATTTCGAAATTTATACAGATAGCGCTGTAGATATTTCCATGTTTATACAGATAGCGGTGCAGATATTTCCATGTTTATACACATAGCGGTGTAGGTATTTCCATGTTTATACAGATAGCGGTGTAAATATTTCCATGTTTGTACAGATGGCTGTGTTGATATTTCCATGTGTATACAGATGTCAGTGTAGATATTTCCATGTTTATACAGATGGAGGTGTAGATATTTCCATAATTTTAGAGATAGCGATGTGGCTGTTTCCTTGTTTATACAGATGGCAGTGTAGATATTTCTATGTTTATACAGATAGTGGTGTAGATATTTCCATGTTTATAAAGATAGCAGTGTAGATATTTCCATGTTTATAGAGATAGCGGGGGAGATATTTCCATGTTTAGAGAGATAGCGGTCGAGATATTTCCATGTTTACACAGATAACGATGTAGATATTTCCATGTTTATGCAGATAGCGGTGTAGAGATTTCCATGTTCATAGAGATGGCTGTGTAGGTATTTCCATGTTTATACAGATGGCAGTGTAGATATTTCCATGTTTATACAGATAGTGGTGTAGGTATTTCCATGTTTATACAGATGACTGTGTAGGTATTTCCATGTATATAGAGATGGCGGTGTAGATATTTACATGTTTATAGAGATAGCCATCTAGATATTTCCATGTTTAAACAGATAGTGGTGTAGGCATTTCTATGTTTATAGAGATAGCAGTGTAGTTATTTCCATATTTATACAGATAGCAGTGTAGGTATTTCCATGTTTATTCAGATGGCGGTGTAGATATTTCCAAGTTTATAAAGATAGCGGTGTGGCTATTTCCATGTTTGTACAGATAGCAGTGTAGATATTTCCATGTTTATACAGATTGCGGTGGAGATATTTCCATGTTTATACAGATTGCGGTGGAGATATTTCCATGTTTATACAGATAGCGGTGGAGATATTTCCATGTTTATACAGATAGCGGTGTAGATATTTCTAAGTTTATGCAGATAGCGGTGTAGATATTTCCATATTTATAGTGATAGCGGTGTAGATATTTCCATGTTTATTCAGATGGCCGTGTAGATATTTCCATGTTTATACAGATAGCGGTGTGGCTCTCCCATGTTTATACAGATGGCAGTGTAGATATTTCCGTGTTTATGCAGATAGTGGTGTAGGTAATTCCATGTTTATACAGATGACTCTGTAGTTATTTCCATGTTTATAGAGATGGCGGTGTAGATATTTCCATGTTTATAGAGATTGCGGTGTAGATATTTCCATGTTTATACAGATAGCTGTGCAAATATATCCATGTTTATAGAGATAGCGGTGTAGGTATTTCCATATTTATGCAGATAGCCTTGTAGATATTTCCATGTTTATTCACATGGTGGTGTATATATTTCCAGGTTTACACAGACAGCGGTGTGGCTACTTCCATGTTTATACAGATGGCAGTGTCGATATTTCCATGTTTATACAGATGACTGTGTAGATATTTCCATGTTTTTACAGATGGCGGTGTAGATATTTCCATGTTTATACAGATAGCGGTGTGGCTATTTCCATGTTTATGCAGATAGCGATGTGCACATTTCCATGTTTATTCAGATAGCGGTGGATATATTTCCATGTTTATACAGATAGCGGTGGAGGTATTTCCATGTTTATACGGATGGTGGTGTAGATGTTTCCAAGTTTATGCAGATAGCATTGTAGATATTTCCATGTTTATAGAGATAGTGGTGTAGATATTTCCATATTTTACAGATAGCAGTGTAGATATTTCCATGTTTATAAAGATGGCGGTGTAGGTATTTCCATGTTTATTGAGATAGAGGTGGAGATATTTCCATGTTTATAGAGATAGCGGTCAAGTTATTTCCATGTTTGTACAGATAGCGGTGGAGATATTTCCATGTTTATAGAGATATCGGTGTAGATATCTCCAAGTTTATGCAGATAGCAGTGTAGATATTTCCATATTTATATAGATAGCGGTGTAGATATTTCCATGTTTATTCAGATGGCGGTGTAGATATTTCCATGTTTATACAGATAGCGGTGTGGCTGTTCCATGTTTATACAGATGGCAGTGTAGATATTTCCATGTTTATACAGATAGTGGTGTAGATATTTCCATGTTTATAAAGATAGTGGTGCAGATATTTCCATGTTTATAGAGATAGCGGTCGTGATATTTCCATATTTATACAGATAACGATGTAGATATTTCCATGTTTATAGAGATAGCGGTGTAGATATTTCCATGTTTATAGAGATGGCTGTGTAGGTATTTCCATGTTTATGTAGATGGCAGTGTAAATATTTCCGTGTTTATACAGATAGTGGTGTAGGTATTTCCATGTTTATACAGATGACTGTGTAGGTATTTCCATGTTTATAGAGATGGCGGTGTAGATATTTCCATGTTAATAGAGATAGCCATGTAGATATTTCCATGTTTATACAGACAGCGGTGTAGACATTTCCATGTTTATAGAGATAACGATGTAGGTATTTCCATATTTATACAGATAGCCGTGCAGATATTTCCATGTTTATTCAGATGCCGGTGTAGATATTTCCATGTTTATACAGATAGCGGAGTGGCTGTTTCCATGTTTATACTGATGGCCCAGTAGGTATTTCCATGTTAATACAGATAGCGATGTAGATGTTTCCATGTTTATACAGATAGTGGCACAGATATTTCCATGTTTATACAGATAGCGGTGTAGATATTTCTATGTTCATACAGATGGCTGTGTTGATATTTCCTGGTGTATACAGATGTCAGTGCAGATAATTCCATGTTTACACAGATGGAGGTTTAGATATTTCCAAGTTTCTACAGATGACAGTGTAGATATTTCCATGTTTTTACAGATGGCGGTGTAGATATGTCCATGTTTATACAGATAGCGGTGTGCCTATTTCAATGTTTATTGAGATATCGACGTAGATATTTCCATGTTTATACAGATAGCAGTGTAGATATTTCCATGTTTATACAGATAGCGGTGGAAATATTTCCATGTTTATACAGATAGCGGTGGAGATATTTCCATGTTTATACAGATAGCGGCGTAGATATTTCCAAGTTCATGCAGATAGCGGTGTAGATATTTCCATATTTATAGAGATACCGGTGTAGATATTTCCATGTTTATTCAGATGGTGGTGTAGATATTTCCATGTTTTTACAGATGGCGGTGTAGATATTTCCATGTTTTTACAGATGGCGGTGTAGATATTTCCATGTTTATACAGATAGCAGTGTGGCTATTTCCATGTTTATACAGATAGCGATGTACACATTTCCATGTTTATTCAGATAGCGGTGGATATATTTCCATGTTTATACAGATAGCGGTGGAGGAATTTCCATGTTTATACGGATGGCGGTGTAGATATTTCCAAGTTTATGCAAATAGCGTTGTAGAGATTTCCATGTTTATAGAGATAGTGGTGTAGATATTTCCATGTTTTATAGATAGCGGTGTAGATATTTCCATGTTTATAAAGATAGCGGTGTAGATATTTCCATGTTTATTGAGATAGAGGTGGAGATATTTCCATGTTTATAGAGATAGCGGTCAAGTTATTTCCATGTTTGTACAGATAACGTTGGAGATATTTCCATGTTTATACAGATATCAGTGTAGATATTTCCAACTTTATGCAGATAGCAGTGTAGATATTTCCATATTTATATAGATAGTGGTGTAGATATTTCCATGTTTATTCAGATGGCGGTGTAGATATTTCCATGTTTATACAGATAGCGGTGTGGCTGTTCCATGTTTATACAGATGGCAGTGTAGATATTTCCATGTTTATAAAGATAGCGGTGTAGATATTTCCATGTTTATAGAGATAGCGGTGGAGATATTTCCATGTTTATAGAGATAGCGGTCGTGATATTTCCATATTTATACAGATAACGATGTAGATATTTCCATGTTAGTAGAGATAGCGGTGTAGATATTTCCATGTTTATAGAGATGGCTGTGTAGGTATTTCCATGTTTATGTAGATGGCATTGTAAATATTTCCGTGTTTATACAGATAGTGTTGTAGGTATTTCCATGTTTATACAGATGACTGTGTAGGTATTTCCATGTTTATAGAGATGGCGGTGTAGATATTTCCATGTTAATAGAGATAGCCATGTAGATATTTCCATGTTTATACAGACAGCGGTGTAGACATTTCCATGTTTATAGAGATAGCGATGTAGGTATTTCCATATTTATACAAATAGCCGTGCAGATATTTCCATGTTTATTCAGATGCCGGTGTAGATATTTCCATGTTTATACAGATAGCGGTGTGTCTATTTCCATGTTTATACAGATGGCAGAGTAGGTATTTCCATGTTAATACAGATAGCGATGTAGATGTTTCCATGTTTATACAGATAGTGGCAAAGATATTTCCATGTTTATACAGATAGCGGTGTAGATATTTCCATGTTTATACAGATAGCGGTGTAGATATTTCTATGTTCATACAGATGGCTGTGTTGATATTTCCTGGTGTATACAGATGTCAGTGCAGATAATTCCATGTTTACACAGATGGAGGTTTAGATATTTCCAAGTTTCTACAGATGACAGTGTAGATATTTCCATGTTTTTACAGATGGCGGTGTAGATATTTCCATGTTTATACAGATAGCGGTATGCCTATTTCAATGTTTATTGAGATAGCGACGTAGATATTTCCATGTTTATACAGATAGCAGTGTAGATATTTCCATGTTTATACAGATAGCGGTGGAAATATTTCCATGTTTATACAGATAGCGGTGGAGATATTTCCATGTTTATACAGATAGCGGCGTAGATATTTCCAAGTTCATGCAGATAGCGGTGTAGATATTTCCATATTTATAGAGATATCGGTGTAGATATTTCCATGTTTATTCAGATGGTGGTGTAGATATTTCCATGTTAATACAGATAGCGGTGTGGCTGTTCCATGTTTATACAGATAGCAGAGTAGATATTTCCGTGTTTATGCAGATATTGCTGTAGGTATTTCCATGTTTATACAGATGACTCTGGAGGTATTTCCATGTTCATAGAGATGGCGGTGTAGATATTTCCATGTTTATAGAGATAGCCATGTAGATATTTCCATGTTTAAACAGATAGCGGTGTAGATATTTCAATGTTTATAGAGATAGCATTGTAGGTATTTCCAAATTTATACAGATGGCGGTGTAGATATTTCCATGTTTATAGAGATAGCCATGTAGATATTTCCATGTTTATACAGATAGCGGTGTAGACATTTCCATGTTAATTGAGGTAGCGGTGAAGGTATTTCCATATTTATACAGATAGCCGTGTAGATATTTCCATGTTTATTCAGATGCCGGTATAGATATTTCCATGTTTATACAGATGGCAGTGTAGATATTTCCATGTTGGTACAGATAGTGATGTAGATATTTCCATGTTTATACAGATAGTGGCGCAGATATTTCCATGTTTATACAGATAGCGTTGTAGATATTTCCATGTTTATACAGATAGCGGTGTAGACATTTCCATGTTTATACAGATAGCGGTGGAGATATTTCCATGTTTATACAGATAGCGGTGGAGATATTTCCATGTTTATACAGATAGCGTTGGGGATATTTCCATGTTTATAGAGATGGCGGTGTACATATTTCCAAGTTTATACAGATAGCGGTGGAGATATTTCCATGTTTATACAGATAGCGGTGTAGATATTTCCAAGTTTATACAGATAGGGATGTAGATATTTCCATGTTTATACAGATAGTGGCACAGATATTTCCATGTTTATACAGATAGCGTTGTAGATATTTCCATGTTTATACAGATAGCGGTTTAGATATTTCCATGTTTATACAGATAGAAGTGGAGATATTTCCATGTTTATACAGATAGCGGTGGAGATATTTCCATGTTTATACAGATGACAGTGTATATATGTCAATGTTTATACAGATGACAGTGGAGATATTTCCATGTTTATTGAGATTGCGGTGTAGATATTTCCATGTTTATACAGATAGCTGTGTAGATATCTCCATGTTTATAGAGAATGCTGTGTAGGTATTTCCATATTTATGCAGATAGCCGTGTAGATATTTCCATGTTTATTCACATGGTGGTGTATATATTTCCATGTTTACACAGATAGCGGTGTGGCTACTTCCAAGTTTACACAGATGGCAGTGTCGATATTTCCATGTTTATACAGATAGCGATGTAGATATTTCCATGTTTATACATATAGCGCTGTAGATATTTCCATGTTTATACAGATGGCTGTGTAGATATTTCCAGGTCTATACAGATGGCAGTGAAGATATCTCCATGTTTATACAGATGGCGGTGTAGATATTTCCATGTTTACACAGATGACTGTGCAGATATTTCCATGTTTTTACAGATGGCGGTGTAGATATTTCCATGTTTATACAGAAAACGGTGTGGCTTTTTCCATGTTTATTCAGATAGCGATGTAGATATTTCCATGTTTATATAGATGGCTGTGTAGATATTTCCATGTTTATACAGATCACAGTGTAGATATTTCCATGTTTATACAGATGACTGTGTAGGTATTTCTATGTTTATACAGATGGCGGTGTGGATATTTCCAAATTTATACAAATAGCGCTGTAGTTATTTCCATGTTTATACAGATAGCGGTGCAGATATTTCCATGTTTATACACATAGCGGTGTAGGTATTTCCATGTTTATACAGATAGCGGTGTAAATATTTCCATGTTTGTACAGATGGCTGTGTTGAAATTTCCATGTGTATACAGATGTCAGTGTAGATATTTCCATGTTTATACAGATGGAGGTGTAGATATTTCCATAATTTTAGAGATAGCGATGTGGCTGTTTCCATGTTTATACAGATGGCAGTGTAGATATTTCTATGTTTATACAGATAGTGGTGTAGATATTTCCATGTTTATAAAGATAGCAGTGTAGATATTTCCATGTTTATAGAGATAGCGGGGGAGATATTTCCATGTTTATAGAGATAACGGTCTAGATATTTCCATGTTTACACAGATAACGATGTAGATATTTCCATGTTTATGCAGATAGCGGTGTAGAGATTTCCATGTTCATAGAGATGGCTGTGTAGGTATTTCCATGGTTATACAGATGGCAGTGTAGATTTTTCCATGTTTATACAGATAGTGGTGTAGGTATTTCCATGTTTATACAGATGACTGTGTAGGTATTTCCATGTTTATAGAGATGGCGGTGTAGATATTTACATGTTTATAGAGATAGCCATCTAGATATTTCCATGTTTAAACAGATAGTGGTGTAGGCATTTCTATGTTTATAGAAATAGCAGTGTAGGTATTTCCATATTTATACGGATAGCAGTGTAGGTATTTCCATGTTTATTCAGATGGCGGTGTAGATATTTCCAAGTTTATAAAGATAGCGGTGTGGCTATTTCCATGTTTGTACAGATAGCAGTGTAGATATTTCCATGTTTATACAGATTGCGGTGGAGATATTTCCATGTTTATACATATAGCGGTGGAGATATTTCTAAGTTTATGCAGATAGCGGTGTAGATATTTCCATATTTATAGTGATAGCGGTGTAGATATTTCCATGTTTATTCAGATGGCCGTGTAGATATTTCCATGTTTATACAGATAGCGGTGTGGCTGTTCCATGTTTATACAGATGGCAGTGTAGATATTTCCGTGTTTATGCAGATAGTGGTGTAGGTAATTCCATGTTTATACAGATGACTCTGTAGGTATTTCCACGTTTATAGAGATGGCGGTGTAGGTATTTCCATGTTTATAGAGATTTCGGTGTATATATTTCCATGTTTATACAGATAGCTGTGCAAATATATCCATGTTTATAGAGATAGCGGTGTAGGTATTTCCATATTTATGCAGATAGCCTTGTAGATATTTCCATGTTTATTCACATGGTGGTGTATATATTTCCAGGTTTACACAGACAGCGGTGTGGCTACTTCCATGTTTACACAGATGGCAGTGTCGATATTTCCATGTTTATACAGATGACTGTGTAGATATTTCCATGTTTTTACAGATGGCGGTGTAGATATTTCCATGTTTATACAGATAGCGGTGTGGCTATTTCCATGTTTATACAGATAGCGATGTACACATTTCCATGTTTATTCAGATAGCGGTGGATATATTTCCATGTTTATACAGTTAGCGGTGGAGGTATTTCCATGTTTATACGGATGGTGGTGTAGATGTTTCCAAGTTTATGCAGATAGCATTGTAGATATTTCCATGTTTATAGAGATAGTGGTGTAGATATTTCCCTATTTTGTAGATAGCGGTGTAGATATTTCCATGTTTATAAAGATAGCGGTGTAGGTATTTCCATGTTTATTGAGATAGAGGTGGAGATATTTCCATGTTTATAGAGATAGCGGTCAAGTTATTTCCATGTTTGTACAGATAGCGGTGGAGATATTTCCATGTTTATAGAGATATTGGTGTAGATATCTCCAAGTTTATGCAGATAGCAGTGTAGATATTTCCATATTTATATAGATAGTGGTGTAGATATTTCCATGTTTATTCAGATGGCGGTGTAGATATTTCCATGTTTATACAGATAGCGGTGTGGCTGTTCCATGTTTATACAGATGGCAGTGTAGATATTTCCATGTTTATACACATAGTGGTGTAGATATTTCCATGTTTATAAAGATAGCGGTGTAGATATTTCCATGTTTATAGAGATAGCGGTGGAGATATTTCCATGTTTATAGAGATAGCGGTCGTGATATTTCCATATTTATACAGATAACGATGTAGATATTTCCATGTTTACAGAGATAGCGGTGTAGATATTTCCATGTTTATAGAGATGGCTGTGTAGGTATTTCCATGTTTGTGTAGATGGCAGTGTAAATATTTCCGTGTTTATACAGATAGTGGTGTAGGTATTTCCATGTTTATACAGATGACTGTGTAGGTATTTCCATGTTTATAGAGATGGCGGTGTAGATATTTCCATGTTAATAGAGATAGCCATGTAGATATATCCATGTTTATACAGACAGCGGTGTAGACATTTCCATGTTTATAGAGATAGCGATGTAGGTATTTCCATATTTATACAGATAGCCGTGCAGATATTTCCGTGTTTATTCAGATGCCGGTGTAGATATTTCCATGTTTATACAGATAACGGTGTGGCTGTTTCCATGTTTATACAGATGGCAGAGGAGGTATTTCCATGTTAATACAGATAGCGATGTAGATATTTCCATGTTTATACAGATAGTGGCACAGATATTTCCATGTTTATACAGATAGCGGTGTAGATATTTCTATGTTCATACGTTGATATTTCCTGGTGTATACAGATGTCAGTGCATATAATTCCATGTTTACACAGATGGAGGTTTAGATATTTGCAAGTTTCTACAGATGACAGTGTAGATATTTCCATGTTTTTACAGATGGAGGTGTAGATATGTCCATGTTTATACAGATAGCGGTGTGCCTATTTCAAGGTTTATTGAGATATCGACGTAGATATTTCCATGTTTATACAGATAGCAGTGTAGATATTTCCATGTTTATACAGATAGCGGTGTAGATATTTCCATGTTTATACAGATAGCGGTGGAAATTTTTCCATGTTTATACAGATAGCGGTGGAGATATTTCCATGTTTATACAGATAGCGGCGTAGATATTTCCAAGTTCATGCAGATAGCGGTGTAGATATTTCCATATTTATAGAGATATCGGTGTAGATATTTCCATGTTTATTCAGATGGTGGTGTAGATATTTCCATGTTTTTACAGATGGCGGTGTAGATATTTCCATGTTTATACAGATAGCAGTGTGGCTATTTCCATGTTTATACAGATAGCGATGTACACATTTCCATGTTTATTCAGATAGCGGTGGATATATTTCCATGTTTATACAGATAGCGGTGGAGGAATTTCCATGTTTATACGGATGGCGGTGTAGATATTTCCAAGTTTATGCAAATAGCGTTGTAGATATTTCCATGTTTATAGAGATAGTGGTGTAGATATTTCCATGTTTTATAGATAGCGGTGTAGATATTTCCATGTTTATACAGATAGCGCTGTAGATATTTCCATGTTTATTCAGATAGCGGTGGAGATATTTCCATGTTTATAGAGATAGCGGTCAATTTATTTCCATGTTTATACAGGTAGCGGTGTAGATATTTCAATGTTTATACAGATGGCTGTGTTGATATTTCCATATGTATACAAATGACAGTGTAGATATTTCCATGTTTATACAGATGGAGGTGTAGATATTTCCATATTTTTAGAGATAGCGGTGTGGCTGTTTACATGTTTATACAGATGGCAGTGTAGATATTTTTATGTTTATACAGATAGTGGTGTAGATATTTCCATGTTTATAAAGATAGCATTGTAAATATTTCCATGTTTATAGAGATAGCGGTTGAGATATTTCCATGTTTATAGAGATAGTGGTCGAGATATTTCCATGTTTACACAGATAACGATGTAGATATTTCCATGTTTATACAGATAGCTGTGTAGATATTTCCATGTTTATAGAGATGGATGTGTAGGTATTTCCATGTTTATAGAGATGGCGGCATAGATATTTCCATGTTTATAGAGATAGCCATCTAGATATTTCCATGTTCAAATAGATAGCTGTGTAGACATTTCTATGTTTATAGAGATAGCAATGTAGGTATTTCTATATTTATACAGATGGCGGTGTAGATATTTCCATGTTTATAGAGATAGCCATGTAGATATTTCCATGTTTATACAGATAGCGGTGTAGACATTTCCATGTTTATAGGGATAGCGGTGTAGGTATTTCCATATTTATAAGGATAGCTGTGTAGGTATTTCCGTGTTTATTCAGATGGCGGTGTAGATATTTCCATGTTTGTACTGATAGCGGTGTGGCTATTTCCATGTTTGTACAGACGGCTGTGTAGATATTTCCATGTTAATAAAGATAGCGATGTAGATATTTCCATGTTTAAATAGATAGCGGTGAAGATATTTCCATGTTTATACAGATAGCGATGTAGATATTTCCATGTTTATACAGATGGCGGTGTAGTTGTTTCCATGTTTATTCAGATACCGGTGGAGATATTTCCATGTTTATACAGATAGCGGTGGAGATATTTGTAGGTTTATAACGATAGCGTTGGAGATATTTCCATGTTTATAGAGTTGGCGGTGTAGGTATTTCCAAGTTTATACAGATAGCGGTGTAGATATTTCCATATTTATAGAAATGGCTGTGTAGGTATTTCCATGTTTATGCAGATGGCTGTGTAGATATTTCCGTGTTTATACAGATAGTGGTGTAGGTATTTTCATGTTTATACAGATGACTGTGTAGGTATTTCCATGTTTATAGAGATGGCGGTGTAGATATTTCCATGTTTATAGAGATAGTCATGTAGATATTTCTATGTTTAAACAGAGAGCGGTGTAGACATTTCAATGTTTATAGAGATAGCAGTGTAGGTATTTCCAAATGTATACAGATGGCGGTGTAGATATTTCCATGTTTACAGAGATAGAAATGTAGATATTTCCATGTTTATACAGACAGCGGTGTAGACATTTCCAAGTTTATAAAGATAGCGGTGTAGGTATTTCCATATTTATACAGATAGCCGTGTAGATATTTCCATGTTTATTCACATGCCAGTGTAGGTATTTCCATGTTCATACAGATAGCGTTGTGGCTATTTCCGTGTTTATACAGATGGCAGTGTAGATATTTCCATGTTAATACAGATAGCGATGTAGATATTTCCATGTTTATACAGATAGTGGTGCAGATATTTCCATGTTTATACAGATAGCGTTGTACATATTTCCATGATTATACAGATAGCGGTGGAAGTATTTCCATCTTTATACAGATAGCACTGGGGATATTTCCATGTTTATAGGGATGGCGGTGTAGATATTTCCAAGTTTATACAGATACCGGTGTAGATATTTCCATTTTTATACAGATAGCAGTGTAGACATTTCCATGTTCATACAGATAGCGGGGTAGGTATTTCCAAGTTTATAGAGATAGCGGTGAAGATATTTCCATGTTTATACAGATTGCTGTGTAGGTATTTCTATGTTTATACAGATAGCGGAGTGGATATTTCCATGTTTATAGAGATAGCGATGTAGATATTTCCATGTTTATACAGAGAGCGGTGTAGTTATTTCCATGTTTATACAGATAGCGGTGGAGATATTTCCATGTTTATACAGATAGCTGTGGAGATATTTCCATGTTTATAAAGATGGCGGTGTAGATATTTCCAAGTTTATGCAGATAGCGGTGTAGATATTTCCATATTTTTAGAGATTTCGGTGTAGATATTTCCATGTTTATTCAGATGGCAGTGTAGATATTTCCATGTTTTTGCAGATAGCGGTGTGTCTGTTTCCATGTTTATACAGTTGGCACTGTAGTTATTTCTATGTTTATTCAGATAGTGATGTAGATATTTCCATGTTTATAAACATAGCATGTAGATTTTCCATGTTTATGGAGATAGCGGTGGAGATATTTCCAAGTTTATAGAGATAGCGGTCGAGATATTTCCATGTTTACACAGATAACGATTTAGATATTTACATGTTTATACAGACAGCGGGGTAGATATTTCCATGTTTATAGAGATGGCTGTGTAGGAATTTCCATGTTTATGCAGATGGCGGTGTAGATATTTCCAAGTTTAAACAGATAGTGGTGTAGGTATTTCCATGTTTATATAGATGACTGTGTAGCTGTTTCCATGTTTATGGAGATGGTGGTGTAGATATTTCCATGTTTATAGAGATTGCTATGTAGATATTTCCATGTTTAAACAGATAGTGGTGTAGACATTTCTATATTTATAGAGATAGCAGTGTTGGTATTTCCATATTTATACAGATAGCAGTGTAGATATTTCCATGTTTATTCAGATAGCGGTGGAGATATTTCCATGTGTATACAGATGGCAGTGTAGATATTCCCATGTTTATACAGATGGAGGTGTAGATACTTCCATTTTTCTACAGATGACTGTGTAGATATTTCCATGTTTTTAAAATGGCGGTGTAGATATTTCCATGTTTATACAGATAGCGGTGTGGCTATTTCCAAGTTTATACAGATAGCGATGTAGACATTTCGATGTTTATAGAGATGGCTGTGTAGATATTTCCATGTTTATACAGATAGCGGTGTAGACATTTCCATATTAAGAGAGATAGCGGTGTAGATATTTCCATATTTATACTGTTAGCGGTGTAGATATTTCCATATTTATACTGTTAGCGTTGTAGATACTTCCATGTTTATTCAGATAGCGGTGTAGATATTTCCATGTTTATACAGATAGCGGTGTAGTTATTTCCATGTTTATACAGATGACTGTGTATATATTTCCATGTTTATACAGATGACGGTGGAGATATTTCCATGTTTATTGAGATTGCGGTGTAGATATTTCCATGTTTATACAGATATCTGTGTAGATATTTCCATGTTTATAGAGATAGCGGTGTAGATATTTCCATATTTATGCAGGTAGCCGTGTAGATAGTTCCGTGTTTATTCACATGGTGTTGTATATATTTCCATGTTTATACAGACAGCGGTGTGGCTACTTCCAGGTTTAAACAGATGGCAGTGTAGATATTTCCATGTTTATACAGATAGCGATGTAGTTATTTCCATGTTTATACAGATAGCGGTGTAGATATTTCCATGTTTATACAGATGGCTGTGTAGATATTTCCAGGTTTATACAGATGGCAGTGTAGATATTTCCATGTTTATACAGATGGAGGTGTAGATATTTCCATGTTTAACCAGATGACTGTGTAGATACTTCCATGTTTTTACAGATGGCGCTGTAGATATTTCCATGTTTATACAGAAAACGGTGTGGCAATTTCCATGTTTATACAGATAGCGATGGAGATATTTCCATGTTTATATAGGTGGCTGTGTAGATATTTCCATGTTTATACGGATAGTTGTGTAGATATTTCCATGTTTATACAGATGACTGTATAGGTATTTCTATATTTGTACAGATAGCGGTGTGGATATTTCCATGTTTATAGAGATAGCGATGTAGATATTTCCATGTTTATACAGATAGCGGTGTAGTTATTTCCATGTTTATACAGATAGCGGTGGAGATATTTCCATGTTTATACAGATAGCTGTGGAGATATTTCCATGTTTATAAAGATGGCGGTGTAGATATTTCCAAGTTTATGCAGATAGCGGTGTAGATATTTCCATATTTTTAGAGATTTCGGTGTAGATATTTCCATGTATATTCAGATGGCGGTGTAGATATTTCCATGTTTTTGCAGATAGCGGTGTGGCTGTTTCCATGTTTATACAGTTGGCACTGTAGATATTTCTATGTTTATTCAGATAGTGATGTAGATATTTCCATGTTTATACGGATAGTTGTGTAGATATTTCCATGTTTATGCACATGACTCTTTAGACATTTCCATATTTTTACAAATGGCGGTGTAGGTATTTCCATGTTTATAGACATGGCTGTGTAGATATTTCCATGTTTATAAAAATATTCATGTAGATATTTCCATGTTTACAGAGATAGAGGTGTAGATATTTCCTTATTTGCACAGATAGCTGTGTAGATATTTCCATGATTTTACAGATAGCGGTGGAGATATTACCATGTTTATAGAGATGGCGGTGTAGATATTTCCAAGTTTATGTAGATAGCGGTGTAGATATTTCCATGTTTATACAGATAGCGGTGTAGATATTTGCATGTTAACAGAGATAGCGATGTAGATATTTCCATGTTTAAAGAGATAGTGGTGTAGATATTTCCATGTTTATAGAGATGCCTGTGAGGATATTTCCATGTTTATACAGATGGCAGTGTAGATATTCCCACGTTTATACAGATAGTGGTTTAGGTATTTCCATGTTGATACAGATGACTGTGTAGTTATTGCCATGTATATACAGATAGCGGTGTAGATATTTCCATGTTTATACAGATAGCGGTGTAGGTATTTCCATGTTTATATGGATTGCAGTGTAGATATTTCCATGTTTATACAGATGGCGGTGGAGATAATTCCATGTTTATACAGATAGCGGTATAGGTATTTCCATGTTTATAGAGATAGCAGTGCAGATATTTCCATGTTTATACAGATGGTTGTGTAGATATTTCCATGTGTATAGAGATGGCAGTTTTGATATTTCCATGTTTATACACATGGAGGTGTATATATTTCCATGTTTATACAGATAGCGGTGTGGTTATTTCAATGTTTATAGGGATAGCGGTGTAGATATTTCCATGTTTATAGAGATGGCTGTGAGGATATTTCAAAGTTTGTACAGATGGCAGTGTAGATATTTCTACGTTGATACAGATAGTGGTTTAGGTATTTCCATGTTTATACAGATGACTGTGTAGGTATTTCCGTGTATATACAGATAGCCATGTAGATATTTCATTGTTTATACAGACAGATGTGTAGGTATTTCCAGGTTTATAGACATAGCAGTGTAGATATTTCCATGGTTGTACAGATGGCGGTGGAGATAATTCCATGTTCCTAGAGTTGGCTGTGTAGATATTTCCATGTTTATACAGATGGCAGTGTAGATATTTCCATGTTTATACAGATAGTGGTGTGGATATTTCCATGTTTATACAGATGACTGTGTAGGTATTTCCGTGTTTATACAGATGGCGGTGTAGATATTTCCATATTCATAGAAATATCCATGTAGATATTTCCAAGTTTACACAGATAGCGGTTTAGATATTTCCATGTTTATACAGATAGCCATGAAGATGTTTCCATGTTTATACAGATAGCGGTGTAGATATATCCATGATTATACAGATCGTGGTGTAGATATTTCCATGTTTATACAGATAGCGGTGTAGATATTTCCATGTTTACAGAAATAGAGGTATAGTTATTTCCATATTTGCACAGATAGCTGTGTAGTTATTTCCATGATTATACAGATAGCGGTGGAGATATTACCATGTTTATAGAGATGGCGGTGTAGATATTTCCAAGTTTATGTAGATAGCGGTGTAGATATTTCCATGTTTACAGAGATAGAGGTATAGTTATTTCCATATTTGCACAGATAGCTGTGTAGTTATTTCCATGATTATACAGATAGCGGTGGAGATATTACCATGTTTATAGAGATGGCAGTGTAGATATTTCCAAGTTTATGTAGATAGCGGTGTAGATATTTCCATGTTTATACAGACAGCGGTGTAGATATTTGCATGTTAACACAGATAGCGATGTAGTTATTTCCATGTTTATAGAGATAGCCGTGTAGATATTTCCATGTTTATAGAGATGCCTGTGAGGATATTTCCATGTTTATACAGATGGCAGTGAAGATATTTCCACGTTTATACAGATAGTGGTTTAGGTATTTCCATGGTGATACAGATGACTGTGTAGGTATTTCCATGTATATACAGATAGCGGTGTAGATATTTCCATGTTTATACAGATAGCGGTGTAGGTATTTCCATGTTTATAGAGATAGCAGTGTAGATATTTCCAAGTTTATACAGATGGCGGTGGAGATAATTCCATGTTTATACAGATGGCAGTGTAGATATTTCCATGTTTATACAGATAGCAGTGTAGTTATTTCCATGTTTATACAGATAGCGGTGTAGGTATTTCCATGTTTATAGAGATAGCAGTGTAGATATTTCCATGTTTATACAGATGGCTGTGTAGATATTTCCATGTGTATACAGATGTCAGTGTAGATATTTCCATGTTTATACAGATGGAGGTGTAGATATTTCCATGTTTATACAGATAGCGGTGTGGCTATTTCCATGTTTATAGAGATAGCGGTGTAGATATTTCCATGTTTATAGAGACGGCTGTGAGGATATTTCCATGTTTATACAGATGGCAGTGTAGATATTTCCACGTTTAAACAGATAGTAGTTTAGGTATTTCCATGTCTATACAGATGACTGTGTATGTATTTCCATGTATATACAGATAGCGGTGTAGATATTTCCATGTTTATACAGATAGCGGTGTAGGTATTTCCACGTATATAAAGATAGCGGTGTAGATATTTCCATGTTTATACAGATAGCGGTGTAGTTATTTCCATGTTTATAGAGATAGCAGTGTAGATATTTCCAAGTTTATACAGATAGCAGTGTGGATATTTCCATGTTTATACAGATAGTGGTGTAGGTATTTCCATGTTTATAGAGATAGCAGTGTAGTTATTTCCATGTTTATACAGATGGCTATGTAGATATTTCCATGTTTATACAGATGGAGGTGTAGATATTTCCATGTTTATGCACATGACTGTTTAGACATTTCCATATTTTTACAAATGGTGGTGTAGGTATTTCCATGTTTATAGAGATGGCTGTGTAGATATTTCCATGTTTATACAGATGGCAGTGTAGATATTTCCATGTTTATACAGATAGTGGTGTGTCTATTTCCATGTTTATACAGATGACTGTGTAGGTATTTCCATGTTTATACAGATGGCGGTGTAGATATTTCCATATTTATAAAAATATCCATGTAGAAATTTCCATGTTTATACAGATAGCGGTGTAGACATTTCCATGTTTATAGAGATAGCTGTGTATATATTTCCATACATATACAGATAGCGGTGTAGATATTTCCATGTTTATACAGATAGCGGTGTAGATGTTTCCATGTTTATAGAGATAGCGGTGTAGATATATCCATGTTTAAACAGATCGTGTTGTAGATATTTCCATGTTTATACCGATAGCGGTGCAGATTATTCCATGATTATACAGATAGCGGTGGAGATATTACCATGTTTATAGAGATGGCGGTGTAGATATTTCCAAGTTTATGTAGATAGCGGTGTAGATATTTCCATGTTTATAGAGATAGCGGTGTAGATATTTGCATGTTTACACAGATAGCGATGTAGTTATTTCCATGTTTATAGAGATAGCGGTGTAGATATTTCAATGTTTATAGAGATGGCTGTGAGGATATTTCCATGTTTATACAGATGGCAGTGTACATTTTTCCACGTTTATACTGATAGTGGTTTAGGTATTTCCATGTTTATACAGATGACTGTGTAGGTATTTCCACGTATGTAAAGATAGCGGTGTAGATATTTCCATGTTTATAAAGATAGCGGTGTAGTTATTTCCATGTTTATAGAGATAGCAGTGAAGATATTTCCAAGTTTATACAGATAGCAGTGTGGATATTTCCATGTTTATACAGATAGCAGTGTAGGTATTTCCATGTTTATAGAGATAGCAGTGTAGATATTTCCATGTTTATACAGATGGCTGTGTAGATATTTCCATGTTTATACAGATGGAGGTGTAGATATTTCCATGTTTATGCACATGACTGTTTAGACATTTCCATATTTTTACAAACGGGCGGTGTAGGTATTTCCATGTTTATAGAGATGGCTGTGTAGATATTTCCATGTTTATACAGATGGCAGTGTAGATATTTCCATGTTTATACAGATAGTGGTGTGTCTATTTCCATGTTTATACAGATGACTGTGTAGGTATTTCCATGTTTATAAAGATTGCGGTGTAGATATTTCCATATTTATAAAAATATCCATGTAGATATTTCCATGTTTATACAGATAGCGGTGTAGACATTTCCATGTTTATAGAGATGGCTGTGTATATATTTGCATACATATACAGAAAGCGGTGTAGATATTTCCATGTTTATACAGATAGAGGTGTAGATGTTTCCATGTTTATACAGATAGCGGTGTAGATATATCCATGTTTAAACAGATCGTGGTGTAGATATTTCCATGTTTATACAGATAGCGGTGTAGATATATCCATGTTTAAATAGATCGTGGTGTAGATATTTCCATGTTTATACAGATAGCGGTGTAGATATATCCATGTTTAAACAGATCGTGGTGTAGATATTTCCATGTTTATACAGATAGTGGTGTAGATTATTCCATGATTATACAGATAGTGGTGGAGATATTACCATGTTTATAGAGATGGCGGTGTAGATATTTCCAAGTTTATGTAGATAGCGGTGTAGATATTTCCATGTTTATAGAGATAGCGGTGTAGATATTTCCATGTTTACACAGATAGCGATGTAGTTATATCCATGTTTATAGAGATAGCGGTGTAGATATTTCCATGTTTATAGAGATGGCTGTGAGGATATTTCCATGTTTATACAAATGGCAGTGTACATATTTCCACGTTTATACAGATAGTGGTTTAGGTATTTCCATGTTTATACAGATGACTGTGAAGGTATTTCCACGTATATAAAGATAGCGGTGTAGATATTTCCATGTTTATACAGATAGCGGTATAGTTATTTCCATGTTTATAGAGATAGCAGTGTAGATATTTCCAAGTTTATACAGATGGCGGTGGAGATAATTCCATGTTTTTACAGATAGCGGTGTAGATATTTCCATGTTTACAGAGATAGAGGTGAAGATATTTCCTTATTTGCACAGATAGCTCTGTAGATATTTCCATGATTATACAGATAGCGGTGGAGATATTACCATGTTTATAGAGATGGCGGTGTAGATATTTCCAAGTTTATGTAGATAGCGGTGTAGATATTTCCATGTTTATACAGATAGCGGTGTAGATATTTGCATGTTAACACAGATAGCGATGTAGTTATTTCCATGTTTATAGAGATAGCCGTGTAGATATTTCCATGTTTATAGAGATGTCTGTGAGGATATTTCCATGTTTATACAGGTGGCAGTGAAGATATTTCCACGTTTATACAGATAGTGGTTTAGTTATTTCCATGGTGATACAGATGACTGTGTAGGTATTTCCATGTATATACAGATAGCGGTGTAGATATTTCCATGTTTATACAGATAGCGGTGTAGGTATTTCCATGTTTATAGAGATAGCAGTGTAGATATTTCCAAGTTTATACAGATGGCGGTGGAGATAATTCCATGATTATACAGATGGCAGTGTAGATATTTCCATGTTTATACAGATAGCAGTGTAGTTATTTCCATGTTTATACAGATAGCGGTGTAGGTATTTCCATGTTTATAGAGATAGCAGTGTAGATATTTCCATGTTTATACAGATGGCTGTGTAGATTTTTCCATGTGTATACAGATGTCAGTGTAGATATTTCCATGTTTATACAGATGGAGGTGTAGATATTTCCATGTTTATACAGATAGCGGTGTGGCTATTTCCATGTTTATAGAGACAGCGGTGTAGATATTTCCATGTTTATAGAGACAGCTGTGAGGATATTTCCATGTTTATACAGATGGTGGTGTAGATATTTCCATATTTATAAAAATATCCATGTAGATATTTCCATGTTTATACAGATAGCGGTGTAGACATTTCCATGTTTATAGAGATAGCTGTGTATATATTTCCATACATATACAGATAGCGGTGTAGATATTTCCATGTTTATACAGATAGCGGTGTAGTTATTTCCATGTTTAAAGAGATAGCGGTGTAGATATTTCCATGTTTATAGAGATGGCTGTGAGGATACTTCCATGTTTATACAGATGGCAGTGTAGATATTTCCAAGTTTATACAGATAGTGGTTTAGGTATTTCCATGTTTATACAGATGACTGTGTAGGTATTTCCATGTATATACAGATAGCGGTGTAGATATTTACAAATTTATTCAGATAGCGTTGTAGGTATTTCCATGTTAATAGAGATAGCAGTGTAGATATTTCCAAGTTTATACAGATGGCGGTGGAGATAATTCCATGTTTATACAGATGGCAGTGTAGATATTTCCATGTTTATACAGATAGCCGTGTAGATATTTCCATGTTTATACAGATAGCGGTGTAGGTATTTCCATGTTTATAGAGATAGCAGTGTAGATATTTCCATGTTTATACAGATGGCTGTGTAGATATTTCCATGTGTATACAGATGGCAGTGTAGATATTTCCATGTTTATACAGATGGAGATGAAGATATTTCCATGTTTATACAGATAGCGGTGTGGCTATTTCCATGTTTATAGAGATAGCGGTGTAGATATTTCCATGTTTATAGAGATGGCTGTGAGGATATTTCCATGTTTATACAGATGGCAGTGTAGATATTTGCACGTTTATACAGATAGTGGTTTAGGTATTTCCATGTTTATACAGATGACTGTGTAGGTATTTCCAAGTATATACAGATAGCGGTGTAGATATTTCCATGTTTATACAGATAGCGGTGTAGGTATTTCCATGTTTATTGAGATAGCAGTGTAGATATTTCCATGTTTATACAGATGGCGGTGGCGATAATTCCATCTTTATACAGATGGCAGTGTAGATATTTCCATGTTTATACAGATATCAATGTAGATATTTCCATGTTTATACAGATTGCGGTGTAGGTATTTCCATGTTTATAGAGATCGGACTGTAGATATTTCCATGTTGGTACAGATGGCTGTGTAGATATTTCCTACTGTATACAGATAGCAGTGTAGATATTTCCATGTTTGTACAGATGGAGGTGAAGACATTTCCATGTTTATGCACATGACTGTTTAGATATTTCCATGTTTTTACAAATGGCAGTGTAGATATTTCCATATTTATAGAAATATCCACGTAGCTATTTCCATGTTTATACAGATGGCATTGTAGATATTTCCATGTGTATACAGATAATGGTGTATATATTTCCATATTTATACAGATAGCATTGTAGATATTTCCATGTTTATACAGATAGCGGTGTAGATGTTTCCATGTTTATATAGATAGTGGTGTAGATATATCCATGTTTATACAGATCGTGGTGTAGACATTTCCATGTTTATACAGATAGCGGTGTAGATATTTCCATGTTTACAGAGATAGAGGTGTAGATATTTCCTTATTTGCACAGATAGCTGTGTAGATATTTCCATGATTATACAGATAGCGGTGGAGATATTACCATGTTTACAGAGATGGCGGTGTAGATATTTCCAAGTTTATGTAGAGAGTGGTGTGGATATTTCCAAGTTTATTCAGATAGTGGTGTAGATATTTCCATGTTTATACAGATAGCGGTGTAGATATTTGCATGTTAACACATATAGCGATGTAGTTATTTCCATGTTTATAGAGATAGCCGTGTAGATATTTCCATGTTTATAGAGATGTCTGTGAGGATATTTCCATGTTTATACAGATGGCAGTGTAGATATTTCCACGTTTATACAGATAGTGGTTTAGGTATTTCGATGTTGATACAGATGACTGTGTAGGTATTTGCATGTATATACAGATAGCGGTGTAGATATTTCCATGTTTATACAGATAGCGGTGTAGGTATTTTCACGTATATAAAGATAGCGGTGTTGCTATTTCCCTGTTTATTGAGATAGTGGTGTAGATATTTCCATGTTTATTCAGAAAGCGATGAATACATTTCCATGTTTATAGGGGTAGCGGTGTAGATATTTCCATGTTTACACAGATAGATGTATAGATATTTCCATGTTTATAGAGACGGCGGGGTACAGATGGCGGTGTAGATATTTCCATGTTTATAGAGACAGCGGAGTACTTATTTCCATGTTTACACAGATAGCTTTGTAGATATTTCCATGTTTACACAGATATCAGTGTAGTTTTTTCCATGTTTATACAGATAGCGGTGTAGATATTTCCATGTTTAGAGATAGGGGTGTAGATATTTCCATATTTCTACAGATGACAGTGTAGATATTTCCATGTTTGTACAGATGGCAGTGTAGATATTTCCATGTTTATAGAGACAGCGGAGTACTTATTTCCATGTTTACACAGATAGCTTTGTAGATATTTCCATGTTTACACAGATATCAGTGTAGTTTTTTCCATGTTTATACAGATAGCCGTGTAGATATTTCCACGTTTATAGAGATAGCGGTGTTGATATTTCCACGTTTATAGAGATAGCGGTGGAGATATTTCCACGTTTATACAGATAGCGGTGTAGATATTTCCATGTTTCTACTGATAGTGGTGTAGTTATTTCCGCGTTTATAGAGGTTGCGGTGTAGATATTTCCACATTTATATTGATAGCGGTGTATATATTTCCATGTTTATAGAGATAGCTGTCTAGATATTGCCACGTTTATAGAGATAGCGGTGTAGATATTTCCATGTTTATACAGATAGCGGTGTAGATATTTCTACTTTTATACAGACAGCGGTGTAGGTATTTCCATGTTTATACAGATAGCGGTGTAGATATTTCCACATTTATACAGATAGCAGTGTAGTTATTTCCACGTTTATAGAGACAGCGGTGTAGATATTTCCATGTTTATACAGATAGCAGTGTAGATATTTCCATGTTTATAGAGATGGCGTTGTAGATATTTCCATATTTATAGAGATCACGGTGTAGATATTTCCATGTTTAAAGAGATGGCTATGTAGATATTTCCCTGTTTATACAGATAGCGGTGTTGCTATTTCCCTGTTTATTGAGATAGTGGTGTAGATATTTCCATGTTTATTCAGAAAGCGATGAATATATTTCCATGTTTATAGGGGTAGCGGTGTAGATATTTCCATGTTTACACAGATAGATGTATAGATAATTCCATGTTTATAGAGATGGCGGTGTAGATATTTCCATGTTTATACAGATGGCCCTGTAGATATTTCCATATTTATACAGATGGCGGTGTAGATATTTCCATGTTTATAGAGATGCCAGTGTACATATTTACATGTTTATACAGATATCGGTGTAGATATTTCCATGTTTATAGATGTAGCGGTTTAGATATTTCCATGTTTACCCAGAGAGCGGTGTAGATATTTCCATGTTTATACAGATAGCGGAGTACTTATTTCCATGTTTACACAGATAGCTGTGTAGATATTTCCATGTTTACACAGATATCGGTGTAGTTATTTCCATGTTTATAAAGATCGCGGTGTAGATATTTCCATGTTTATACATATAGCAGTGTATATATTTCCATGTTTATACAGATAGCGGTGTAGATATTTCCACGTTTATGCAGATAGCGGTGTAGATATTTTGACGTTCATACATATAGCGGGGTTGATATTTCCATGTTTATACAGATGGCGGTGTAGGTATTTCCATGTTTATAGAGGTGGCGGTGTAGATATTTCCATGTTCATAAATATAGCCTTGTAGATATTTCCATGTTTATAGAGATGACGGTGTAGATATTCCATGTTTATAGAGATATCGGTGTAGATATTTCCATGTTTATAGAGATGGCGGTGTAGATATTTCCATGTTTATGCAGATAGTGGTGTAGATATTTCCATGTTTATACAGATAGCAGTGTAGATATTTCCGGGTTTATACAGATATCGGTGTGGATATTTTCATGTTTATAGAGATAACGGTGTAGATATTTCCACGTTTATACAGATAGCGGTGTAGGTATTTCCATGTGTATACAGATAGCGGTGTAGATATTTCCACGTTTATAGAGACAGCAGTGTAGATATTTCCATGTTTATACAGATAGCAGTGTAGATATTTCCATGTTTATAAAGATAGCGGAGTACTTATTTCCATGTTTACACAGATAGTTGTGTAGATATTTCCATGTTTACACAGATATCGGTGTAGTTATTTCCATGTTTATATGGATAGCGGTGTAGATAATTCCATCTTTATACATATAGCAGTGTAGATATTTCCATATTTATACAGATAGCAGTGTAGATATTTCCATTTTTATAAAGATAGCAGTGTATATATATCCATGTTTATACAGATAGCCGTGTAGATATTTCCACGTTTATGTAGATAGGGGTGTAGATATTTTGACGTTCATACATATAGCGGTGTAGATATTTCCATGTTTATACAGATGGCGGTGTAGGTATTTCCATGTTTAGAGAGGTGGCGGTGAAGATATTTCCATGTTTATAAATAGAGCCGTGTAGATATTTCCATGTTTATAGAGATGACGGTGTAGATATTCCATGTTTATAGAGATATCCGTGTAGATATTTCCATGTTTACAGAGATGGCGGTGTAGATATTTCCATGTTTATGCACACAGCGTTGTAGATATTTCCATGTTTATACAGATAGCAGTGTAGATATTTCCACGTTTATAGAGATAGCGGTGTAGATATTTCCATGTTTATACAGATAGCGGTGTAGATATTTCCATTTTATACAGATAGCGGTGTAGATATTTCCGTGATTATACAGGTAGCGGTATAGGTATTTCCATATTTATGCAGATAGCGCTGTAGATATTTCCATGTTTATACAGATAGCGGCGTAGATATTTCCATGTTTATTCACATAGCAGTGAAGATATTTCCATGCTTATAGAGATAACGGTGTACATATTTCCAAGCATATACAGATAGCGGTGTACATATTTCCACGTTTATAGGGACAGCGGTGTATATATTTCCACGTTTATACAAATAGCGGTGTAGATATTTCCACGTTTGTAGAGATAGCAGTGTAGATATTTCCACGTTTATACAGATAGCGGTGTAGATATTTCCATGTTTCTACTGATAGTGGTGTAGTTATTTCCACGTTTATAGAGGTTGCGGTGTAGATATTTCCACATTTATACAGATAGCGGTGTATATATTTCCAAGTTTATAGAGATAGCTGTCTAGATATTGCCACGTTTATAGAGATAGCGGTGTAGATATTTCCATGTTTATACAGATAGCGGTGTAGATATTTCTACTTTTATACAGAGAGCGGTGTAGGTATTTCCATGTTTATTCAGATAGCAGTGTAGATATTTCCATGGTTATAGAGATAGCGGTGTAGATATTTCCATGTTAATACAGAGAGAGGTGTAGATATTTCCATATTTATAGAGATAGCGGTGAAGTTATATCCATGTTTATATAGATGGCGGTGCAGATATTTCCATGTTTATTCAAATGGCGGTGTAGGTATTTCCATGTTTTATAGAGATGGCGTTGTAGATATTTCCATGTTTATACAT
Organism: Pan troglodytes; assembly: GCF_028858775.2. NCBI lineage: Eukaryota > Metazoa > Chordata > Mammalia > Primates > Hominidae > Pan > Pan troglodytes. Next base: position 2,158,170 of record NC_072416.2, on the reverse strand, counting down.
ATATCCGTGTAGATATTTGCATGTTCATTGAGATGGCGGTGTGGATATTTCCACGTTTATACAGATACCGGTGTAGATATCTCCATGTTTATACACGTAGGGGTGTAGATATTTCCATGTTTAAGGAGATAGCGGTGTAGTTATTTCCATGTTTATACATATAGCGGTGTAGATATTTCCATCTTTATACAGATTGCGGTGTAGATATTTCCATGTTTATAGAAATGGCGGTGTAGATATTTCCATGTTTATAGAGATCGTGGTGTAGATATTTCTATGTTTATAGAGATGGCTGTGTAGATATTTCCATGTTTATACAGATGGCGCTGTAGGAATTTCCATGTTTATACAGATAGTGGTGTTGATATCTCCCTGTTTATTTAGATACTGGTGTAGATATTTCCATGTTTACTCAGAAAGCGATGTATATATTTCCATGTTTATAGGGGTAGCGGTGTAGATATTTCCATGTTTACACAGAAAGATGTATAGATATTTCCATGTTTATACAGACGGCAGTTTAGATAATTCCATGTTTATACACATGTTCGTGTAGATATTTCCATACTTATAAAGATGGCGGTGTAGATATTTCCATGTTTATAGAGATGCCAGTGTAGATATTTACACATTTATACAGATAGAGGTGCAGATATTTCCATGTTTATACAGATATCGGTGTAAATATTTCCATGTTTATAGATATAGCGGTGTAGATATTTCCATGTTTACACTGATAGCGGTGTAGATATTTCCATGTTTATCCAGATAGCGGAGTACTTATTTCCATGTTTACGCAGATAGCTGTGTAGATATTTCCATGTTTACACAGATATTGGTGTAGTTATTTCCATGTTTATACAGATAGCGGTGTAGATATTTCCATGTTTATACATATAGCAGTGTAGATATTTCCATGTTTATACAGATAGCAGTGTAGATATTTCCATTTTAATACAGATAGCAGTGTATATATTTCCATGTTTATACATATAGCGCTGTAGATATTTCCACGTTTATACAGATAGCGGTGTAGATATTTTGACGTTCATACATATAGCGGTGTAGATATTTCCATCTATATACAGATGGCGGTGTAGGTGTTTCCATGTTTATAGAGGTGGCGGTGTAGCTATTTCCATGTTTATAAATATAGCCGTGTAGATATTTCCTTGTTTATAGTGATGACAGTGTAGATATTCCATGTTTATAGAGATATCGGTGTAGATATTTCCATGTTTATAGAGATGGCGGGGTAGATATTACCATGTTTATGCAGATAGTGGTATAGATATTTCCATGTTTATACAGATAGCAGTGTAGATATTTCCTGGTTTATACAGATAGCGGTGTGGATATTTTCATGTTTATAGAGATAGCGGTGTAGATATTTCCACGTTTTTACAGATAGCGGTGTAGGTATTTCCAAGTGTATACAGATAGCGGTGCTGATATTTCCACGTTTATAGAGATAGCGGTGTAGATATTTCCATGTTTATACGGATAGCGGTGTAGATATTTCCGTGTTTATACAGGTAGCGGTATAGGTATGTCCATGTTTAGACACATAGCGGTGTAGATATGTCCAAGTTTATACAGATAGCGTCGTAGATATTTCCATGTTTATTCAGATAGCGGTGTAGATATTTCCATGTTTATAGGGATAGCGGTGTAGATATTTCCATGTTAATACAGAGAGAGGTGTAGATATTTCCATATTTATAGAGATAGCTGTGAAGTTATATCCATGTTTATATAGATGGCGGTGCAGATATTTCCATGTTTATACACATGGTGGTGTAGGTATTTCCATGTTTTATAGAGATGGCGTTGTAGATATTTCCATGTTTATACCTATAGCCGTGTAGATATTTGCATGTTCATTGAGATGGAGGTGTGGATATTTCCACGTTTATACAGATAGCGGTGTAGATATCTCCTTGTGTATAGAGATAGTGGTGTAGATATTTCCATGTTCATACAGATAGCGGTGTAGATATTTCCATGTTTATACACGTAGGGGTGTAGATATTTCCATGTTTATAGTGATAGCGGTGGAGATATTTCCATGTTTCTACAGATAACGGTGTCAATATTTCCATGTTTATGGAGATATCGTTGCAGATATTTCCATGTTTATACATATAGCGGTGTAGATATTTCCATGTTTATACAGATAACGGTGTAGATATTTCCATGTTTACAGAGATAGCGGTGTAGATATTTCCAGGTTTACACAGATAGCGGTGTAGATATTTCCATGTTTACACAGATAGCGGTGTAGATATTTCCATGTTTATAGAGATAGCGGTGTTGATATTTCCATGTTCATTCTGATAGCCGTGTAGATATTTCCATGTTTATAGAAATGGCGGTGTAGATATTTCCATGTTTATAGAGATGACGCTGTAGATACTTTCATGTTTATAGAGATAGCAGTGTAGATATTTCCCTGTGTATTCAGATAGTGGTGCAGATATTTCCACATTTATAGAGATAGCGGTGTAGATCTTTCTATGTTTTTACAGATAGCGGTGTAGATATTTCCATGTTTATACAGATAGCGTTGTAGATATTTCCATGTTTATACAGATAGCGGTGTAGATATTTCCATGTTTATAGAGATGGCGGTGTAGATATTTCCATGTTTATAGAGATGGTGGTGTACATATTTCCATGTTTATAGAGATCGCGGTGTAGATATATCCATTTTTATAGAGATGGATGTGTAGATACTTCCATGTTTATACAGATGGCGGTGTAGTTATTTCCATATTTATACAGATGGCGATGTAGGTATTTCCATGTTTATAGAGATGCCAGTGTAGATATTTCCATTTTTATACAGATATCGGTGTAGATATTTCAATGTTTATAGATATAGCGGTGTAGATATTTCCATGTTTTCATAGATAGCGGTGTAGATATTTCCATTTTTATACCGATAGTGGAGTACTTATTTCCATGTTTACACAGATAGGTGTGTATATATTTCCATGTTTACACAGATAACGGTGTAGTTATTTCCATTTTTATACAGATAGCGTTGTAGATATTTCCATGTTTATACATACAGCAGTGTAGATATATCCATGTTTACACAGATAGCAGTGTGGATAATTCCATTTTTATACAGATAGCAGTGTATATATTTCCATGTTTATACAGATAGCGGTGTAGATATTTCTACGTTTATGCAGATAGCGGTGTAGATATTTTGACGTTCATACATATAGCGGTGTAGATATTTCCATGTTTATACAGATGGCGGTGTAGGTATTTCCATGTTTATAGAGGTGGCGGTGTAGATATTTCCATGTTTATCAATATAGCCGCGTAGATATTTCCATGTTTATAGAGATGACGTTGTAGATATTCCATGTTTATAGAGAAATCGGTGTAGATATTTCCATGTTTATAGAGATGGCGGAGTAGATATTTCTATGTTTATGCAGATAGTGGTGTAGATGTTTCCATGTTTATACAGATAGCAGTGTAGATATTTCCGGGTTTATACAGATAGCGGTGTGGATATTTTCATGTTTATAGAGATAGCGGTGTAGATATTTCCACGTTTATACAGATAGCGGTGTAGGTATTTCCATGTGTATACAGATAGCTGTGTAGATATTTCCACGTTTATAGAGATAGCGGTGTAGATATTTCCATGTTTATACAGATAGCGTTGTAGATATTTCCGTGTTTATACAGGTAGCCGTATAGGTATTTCCACGTTTATACAGATAGCGGTGTAGATATTTCCATGTTTATACAGATAGCGTTGTAGATATTTCCATGTTTATTCAGATAGCATTGTAGATATTTCCATGTATATAGGGATAGCGGTGTAGATATTTCCATGTTAATACAGAGAGAGGTGTAGATATTTCCATATTTATAGAGATAGCGGTGAAGTTATATTCATGTTTATATAGACGGCGGTGCAGATATTTCCATGTTTATAAATATGGCTGTGTAGCTATTTCCATGTTTTATATAGATGGCGTTGTAGATATTTCCATGTTTATACATATAGCCGTGTAGATATTTGCATGTTCATTGAGATGGTGGTGTGGATATTTCCACGTTTATACAGATAGCGGTGTGGATATCTCCATGTCTGTAGAGATAGTGGTGTAGATATTTCCATGTTCATACAGATAGTGGTGTAGATATTTCCATGTTTATGAACGTAAGGGGGTAGATATTTCCATGTTTATAGTGATAGCGGTGGAGATATTTCCATGTTTCTACAGATAAAGGTGTCAATATTTCCATGTTTATGGAGATAGCGGTGTAGATATTTCCATGTTTATACATATAGCGAAGTAGATATTTCCATGTTTATACACATAGCGGTGTAGATATTTCCATGTTTACACAGATGGCGGTGTAGATATTTCCATGTTTATACAGATTGCGTTGTAGGTATTTCCATGTTTATAGAGATGGTGGTGTACATATTTCCATGTTCATAGAGATGGCGGTGTAGATATTTCCATGTTGATACAGATAGCGGTGTAGATATTTCCATGTTCATTCAGATAGCCGTGTAGTTATTTCCATGTTTATAGAGATGGCGGTGTAGGTATTTCCATGTTTATAGACATGACGGTGTAGATACTTCCATGTTTATAGAGATAGCGGTGTAGATATTTCCCTCTGTATACAGGTAGCGGTGTAGATATTTCCACATTTATAGAGATAGCGGTGTAGATATTTCCCTGTGTATACAGATAGTGGTGTAGATATTTCCACATTTGTAGAGATAGCGGTGTAAATATTTCCATGTTTTTACAGATAGCGGTCTAGATATTTCCATGTTTATACAGATAGTGGTGTAGATATTTCCATGTTTATACAGATAGCGGTGTAGATATTTCCATGTTTATAGAGATGGCGGTGTAGATATTTCCATGTTTATAGATATGGCGGTATAGATATTTCCATGTTTATAGAAATCGCGGTGTAGATATTTCCATGTTTATAGAGATGGCTGTGTAGATATTTCCATGTTTATACAGATGGCGGTGTAGTTATTTCCATGTTTATACAGATAGCGGTGTTGATATTTCCCTGTTTATTGAGATAGTGGTGTAGATATTTCCATGTTTTTTCAGAAAGCGATGTATATATTTCCATGTTTATAGGGGTAGCCGTGTAGATATTTCCATGTTTACACAGATAGATGTATAGATGTTTCCATGTTTATAGAGACGGCGGTGTAGATATTTCTACGTTTATACAGATGGCCGTGTAGATATTTCCATATTTATACAGGTGGCGGTGTAGATATTTCCATGTTTATAGAGATGCCAGTGTAGATATTTCCATGTTTATACAGATATCGGTGTAGATATTTCCATGTTTATAGATATAGCGGTGTAGATATTTCCATGTTTATACAGATAGTGGAGTATTTATTTCCATGTTTACACAGATAGTGTAGTACTTATTTCCATGTTTACACAGATAGCTGTGTAGATATTTCCATGTTTACACATATATCAGTGTAGTTATTTCCATGTTTATACCGATAGCGGTGTAGATATTTCCATGTTTATACATATAGCAGTGTAGATATATCCATGTTTATACCGATAGCAGTGTAGATATTTCCATTTTTATACAGATAGCAGTGTATATTTCCATGTTTATACAGATATCGGTGTAGATATTTCTACGTTTATGCAGATAGCGGTGTAGATATTTTGACGTTCATACATATAGCGGTGTAGATATTTCCATGTTTACACAGGTGGCGGTGTAGATATTTCCATGTTTATACGGTTAGCGGTGTAGATATTTCCGTGTTTATACAGGTAGCGGTATAGGTTTGTCCATGTTTATACAGATAGCGGTGTAGATATGTCCAAGTTTATACAGATAGCGTCGTAGATATTTCCATGTTTATTCAGATAGCGGTGTAGATATTTCCATGTTTATAGGGATAGCGGTGTAGATATTTCCATGTTAATACAGAGAGAGGTGTAGATATTTCCACATTTATAGAGATAGCGGTGAAGGTATTTCCATGTTTATATAGATGGCGGTGCAGATATTTCCATGTTTATACACATGGTGGTGTAGGTATTTCCATGTTTTATAGAGATGGTGTTGTAAATATTTCCATGTTTATACATATAGCCGTGTAGATATTTGCATGTTCATTGAGATGGCGGTGTGGATATTTCCATGTTTATACACATAGCAGTGTAGATATCTCCTTGTGTGTAGAGATAGTAGTGTAGATATTTCCATGTTCATACACATAGCGGTGTTGATATTTCCATGTTTATACACGTAGGGGTGTAGATATTTCCATGTTTATAGTGATAGCGGTGGAGATATTTCCATGTTTCTACAGATAACGGTGTAGATATTTCGATGTTTATGGAGATATCGGTGCAGATATTTCCATGTTAATACATATAGCGGTGTAGATATTTCCATGTTTATATACATAGCGGTGTAGATATTTCCATGTTTATACAGATGGCGGTGTAGATATTTCCATGTTTGTACAGATTGCGTTGTAGGTATTTCCATGTTTATAGAGATGGTGGTGTACATATTTCCATGTTCATAGAGATGGCGGTGTAGATATTTCCATGTTTATACAGATTGCGTTGTACGTATTTCCATGTTTATAGAGATGGTGGTGTACATATTTCCATGTTCATAGAGATGGCGGTGTAGATATTTCCATGTTTATACAGATAGCGGTGTAGATACTTCCATGTTTATACAGATTGCGGTGCAGATATTTCCATGTTTATACAGACAACGGTTTAGATGTTTCCATGTTTATAGAGATAACGGTGTAGATATTTTCATGTTTATAGAGATAGCGTTGTGGATATTTCCATGTTTATACAGAAAGCGGTGTACATATTTCCATGTTTATACAGATAACGGTGTAGATATTTCCATGTTTACAGAGATAGCGGTGTAGATATTTCCATGTTTACACAGATAGCCGTGTAGTTATTTCCATGTTTACACAGATAGCGGTGTAGATATTTCCATGTTTATAGAGATAGCGGTGTAGATATTTCCACGTTTATAGAGATAGCGGTGTAGATATTTCCACTTTTATACAGATACCGGTGTAGATATTTCCACGTTTATACAGATAGCGGTGTAGATATTTCCACGTTTATACAGTTAGCGGTGTAGACATTTCCACGTTTGTAGAGATAGCACTGTAGATATTTCCACGTTTATACAGATAGCAGTGTAGATATTTCCACGTTTGTACAGATAGTGGTGTAGTTATTTCCACGTTTATAGAGGTTGCGGTGTAGATATTTCCACATTTATACAGATTGCGTTGCAGATATTTGCATGTTTATAGAGATAGCTGTGTAGATATTGCCACGTTTATAGAGATAGCGGTGTAGATATTTCCATATTTATGCAGATAGCGGTGTAGATATTTCCGCTTTTATACAGATAGCGGTGTAGTTATTTCCACGTTTATACAGATAGCGGTATAGATATTTTCACATTTATACAGAGAGCAGTGTAGTTATTTCCACGTTTATAGAGACAGCGTTGTAGATATTTCCATGTTTATACAGATAGCGGTGCAGATATTTCCATGTTTCTACAGATAGCGGTGTAGATATTTCCATGTTTACAGAGACAGCGGTGTAGATATTTCCATGTTTATAGAGATAGTGGTGTAGTTATTTCCATGTTTATACTGATAGCGGTGTAGATATTTCCATGTTCATTCAGATAGCCATGTAGATATTTCCATGTTTATAGAAATGGCGGTGTAGATATTTCCATGATTATAGAGATGACGTTGTAGATACTTCCATGTTTATACAGATAGCAGTGTAGATATTTCCCTGTGTATACAGATAGTGGTGTAGATATTTCCACATTTATAGAGATAGCGGTGTATATATTTCCATGTTTATACAGATAGAGGTGTAGATATTTCCATGTTTATACAGACCACGGTGTAGATATTTCCATGTTTATACAGATAGCGGTGTAGATATTTTCATGTTTATACAGATAGCGTTGTAGATATTTCCATGTTTATAGAGATGGCGGTGTAGATATTTCCATGTTTATAGAGATGGTGGTGTAGATATTTCCATGTTTATAGAGATCGCGGTGTAGATATTTCCATGTTTATAGAGATGGCTGTGTAGATATTTCCATGTTTATACAGATGGTGGTGTTGTTATTTCCATGATTATACAGATAGGGGTGTTGATATTTCCCTGTTTATTGAGATAGTGGTGTAGATATTTCCATGTTTATTCAGAAAGCGATGTATATATATCCATGTTTATAGGGGTAGCGGTGTAGATATTTCCATGTTTACACAGATAGATGTATAGATATTTCCATGTTTATAGAGACGGCGGTGTAGGTATTTCCTTGTTTATACAGATGGCCGTGTAGATATTTCCATATTTATACAGATGGCGGTGTAGGTATTTCCATGTTTATAGAGATGCCAGTGTAGATATTTCCATGTTTATACAGATATCGGTGTAGATACTTCAATGTTTATAGATATACCGGTGTAGATATTTCCATGTTTACACAGAATGCGGTGTAGATATTTCCATGTTTATACAGATAGTGGAGTACTTATTTCCATGTTTACACAGATAGGTGTGTAGATATTTCCATGTTTACACAGATAACGGTGTAGTTATTTCCATGTTTATACAGATAGCGGTGTAAATATTTCCATGTTTATACAGATAGCGGTATAGATATTTCCATGTTTATTCAGATTGCGGTGTAGACATTTCCATGTTTATAGGGATAGCAGTGTAGGTATTTCCATGTTAATACAGAGAGAGGTGTAGATATTTCCATATTTATATTGATAGCGGTGAAGATATTTCCATGTTTATATAGATGGCGGTGCAGATATTTCCATGTTTATACAACTGGCGAGTAGGAATTTCCATGTTTTATAGAGATGGCGCTGTAGATATTTCCATGTTTATTCATATAGCCGTGTAGATATTTGCATGTTCATTGAGATGGCGGTGTGGATATTTCCACGTTTATACAGATAGCGGTGTAGATATCTCCATGTGTGTAGAGATAGTGGTGTAGATATTTCCATGTTCATACAGATAGCGGTGTAGATATTTCCATGTTTATACACGTAGGGGTGTAGATATTTCCATGTTTATATTGATAGCGGTGGAGATATTTCCATGTTTCAACAGATAACTGTGTCGATATTTCCATGTTTATGGAGATAGCGGTGTAGATATTTCCATGTTTATACATATAGCGGTGAAGATATTTCCATGTTTATGCACATAGCGGTGTAGATATTTCCATGTTTATACAGATGGCGGTGTAGATATTTCCATGTTTATACAGATTGCATTGTAGTTATTTCCATGTTTATAGAGATGGTTTTGTACATATTTCCATGTTCATGGAGATGGCGGTGTAGATATTTCCATGTTTATACAGATAGCGGTGTAGATATTTCCATGTTTATACACATAGCAGTGTAGATATTTCCATGTTTCTACAGACAACGGTGTATATGTTCCCATGTTTATAGAGATAACGGTGTAGATATTTTCATGTTTATAGAGATAGCGGTGTAGATATTTCCATGTTTATACAGAAAGTGGTATAGCTATTTCCATGTTTATACAGATAACGGTGTAGATATTTCCATGTTTACAGAGATAGCGGTGTAGATATTTCCATGTTTACACAGATAGCGGTGTAGATATTTCCATGTTTACACAGATAGCGGTGTAGATATTTCCATGTTTATAGAGACAGCGGTGTAGATATTTCCACGTTTATACAGATAGCGGTGTAGATATTTCCACGTTTATACAGATAGCGGTGTAGATATTTCCACGTTTATAGAGATAGCGGTGTAGACATTTCCACGTTTGTAGAGATAGCAGTGTAGATATTTCCACATTTATACAGATAGCGGTGTAGATATTTCCTCGTTTGTACAGATATTGGTGTAGTTATTTCCACGTTTATAGAGGTTGCGGTGTAGATATTTCCACATTTATACAGATAGCGGTGCAGACATTTCCATGTTTATAGAGATAGCTGTGTAGGTATTTCCCCGTTTATAGAGATAGCTCTGTAGATATTTCCATGTTTATGCAGATAGCGGTGTAGATATTTCCACTTTTATACAGATAGCGGTGTAGGTATTTCCACGTTTATACAGATAGCGGTGTAGTTATTTTCACATTTATACAGACAGCAGTGTAGTTATTTCCACGTTTATAGAGACAGCGGTGTAGATATTTCCATGTTTTTACAGATAGCGGTCTAGATATTTCCATGTTTATACAGATAGCGGTGTAGATATTTCCATGTTTATACAGATAGCGGTGTAGATATTTCCATGTTTATAGAGATGGCGGTGTAGATATTTCCATGTTTATAGAGATGGCGGTGTAGATATTTCCATGTTTATAGAAATCGCGGTGTAGATATTTCCATGTTTATAGAGATGGCTGTGTAGATATTTCCATGTTTATACAGATGGCAGTGTAGGTCTTTCCATGTTTATACAGATAGCGGTGTTGATATTTCCCTGTTTATTGAGATTGTGGTGTAGATATTTCCATGTTTTTTCAGAAAGCGATGTATATATTTCCATGTTTATAGGGGTAGCGGTGTAGATATTTCCATGTTTACACAGATAGATGTATAGATGTTTCCATGTTTATAGAGACGGCGGTGTAGATATTTCCACGTTTATACAGATGGCCGTGTAGATATTTCCATATTTATACATATGGCGGTGTAGATATTTCCATGTTTATAGAGATGCCAGTGTAGATATTTCCATGTTTATACAGATATCGGTGTAGATATTTCCATGTTTATAGATATAGCATTGTAGATATTTCCATGTTTATACAGATAGTGGAGTATTTATTTCCAAGTTTACACAGATAGTGGAGTACTTATTTCCATGTTTACACCGATAGCTGTGTAGATATTTCCATGTTTACACTGATATCAGTGTAGTTATTTCCATGTTTACACAGCTAGCGGTTTAGATATTTCCATGTTTATAGAGATAGCGGTGTAGATATTTCCATGTTTACACAGATAGCGGTGTAGATATTTCCACGTTTATAGAGACAGCGGTGTATATATTTCCACCTTTATAGAGGTTGCAGTGTATATATTTTCACATTTATACAGATAGCGGTGTAGATATTTCCGTGCTTATAGGGATAGCGGTGTAGATATTGCCACGTTTATTGAGATAGCGGTGTAGGTATTTCCATGTTTATACTGATGGCTGTGTAGATATTTCCACGTTTATACAGATAGCGGTGTAACTATTTCCATGTTTATGCAGATAGCGGTGTAGGTATTTCCACGTTTATACAGATAGCGGTGTAGCTATTTCCATGTTTATGCAGATAGCGATGTAGGTATTTCCACATTTATACACATAGCCCTGTAGATATTTCCACGTTTATAGAGACAGTGGTTTAGCTATTTCCATGTTTATACAGATTGCGGTGTAGATATTTCCACATTTATAGAGACAGTGGTGTACATATTTCCAAGTTTATACAGATAGCGGTGTAGATATTTCCACGTTTATAGAGGCAGCGGTGTAGATATTTGCACGTTTATACTGATAGCGGTGTAGATATTTCCAAGTTTATAGAGACAGCGGTGTAGATATTTCCACGTTTATGGAGATAGCGGTGTAGATATTTCCACGATTATAGAGACAGCGGTGTAGATATTTCCACGTTTATACAGATAGTGGTGTAGATATTTCCATGTTTTTTTTGGGCAGGAAGAAGGTAGAAATAAGAAGGGGCAATGTTTTTTGCTTATCATTGTCTTGACTATTTTATCTGGGTAACTTTATTTGCTAAGCAGGCTAACAAAACTGAATATTTAGCTTTTAGCCTTTGTAATAGTGGTAAGGAAGGAGAACAGATTTATTAGTGGAATAATCAAATATATTTGGTACAGAAACTAGAAATCAACAATGTTTAGAAGTAAACTCCAACTTTCTTTCAAAATCTGTTCCCTCTCGTTCATTCCCTGTTTTAGTCATTGACAGTTGTTTTTTCTCACTCAAAAAGTTAAGAGTAATTTTTGCATATTCTTCTCTTTTTTTCACCTTTATATCAATTTGCCTAAAATATATTATGGAGGGAATGTCCTACCTTATGTCTTAAATTTTCCCCTCTTCTTTATTACTACTATTTATCCAACCCTGACTTTCTTCCATCCCACATTTTTTCCCCTATGGGATATTTTTTTCTTCCAATTTTAATATATTCTACTCAACAATCTACTTCCAACAGATTATACTTTATAACAGACACCTATGGCCTGGTCTCCACTTCTCATAAATCCATCAATAAGTCTTACTGCCTCCAGGACAGAATTCAAATATTTTATCATGATATTAGCTCCTCACGATACTGCTCTTTTTCAGTAGTCCAATGTCCTCCTTCACAATTCCCCCAAGAATCCCATACTCTGGTCAAAACAAATTACTTGTGAGTTCAGCAACACAGTGTCCTCTAATTCTTGGGTATTATGCAAACCTCTTTTCCTCTGCCCGAAAGCCTCATTCCATGACTTTTCTTTTTCTTCTTCTTCTCATTTTTCCTCTCCTTCATCCTCTCCCTATCCTCCCCACCTTCTCTTCCCTCTTTTCTCCCCTTTCCTCTCCCCTCTGTCCTCCTCGTACATTTCTCCTCCCTCCTTCCTCCACCTCCCTTGCCTTCTTCCTCTCCTTTCCTTTTTCTTCCTTTTCTCCCTTCTGCCTTCTTTATTCCTTCCTTTTCTTTCTTTCTTTCTTTCTTTCTTTCTTTCTTTTTCTTTCTTTTCTTTGTTTTTGATATGTCCTTCCTCCATTTATTCTCAGGTTTCTGAGCAAATTTTCTTGTGAGTTGAGGTTTCTTGTGCAGGGAATTTTCCCTTATAGACTATCCCTCCACATTGCCACTACCACCCCCTACACACACACACACACAGAGACACACTCACACAGACACACGTGTATTGATTTATCTCCATGACTAAATTCTAAGTGCCTTGAGGCATAGTTCCTACCCTGTCTAATTCATTTGTGGACCCTAGAACAGAACAAGCACTTAATAAATATAGATTGACCAAATGATTGAACAAAGAACATGTGCAGTTATTCAAATGCCATATATTTGAGATTTTGGATTATTTCTTCTTCCTTGTGAGATACATGTGCTCTATTCCATAAAAAAGCAGATTTAAATAAAATATCAAGGGAAGATGTTTTTAACAGTACTTACATTTGTGCTAAGAATGTTATATTATTTCTAGGTTTTTGTTTTAGTATGAAAAATTAAGCTAAGTCCTCAAACTATATAATGAGGCTTTATTGAAGAAGAATTAATCTGGGCCAAGCATTTCCCATATTTTAATAGACATATAGGCACTTTTGCCATATTATAACAGAATTATTGTATTTAGAAATGAGTGGACTTAAAGAAAATGAGTGGACTTAAGTTGTAACATAGCCGTCTTGTGGTAAGTCTTTTTGGTTTATAGAAATGATTGTTTAGGAGTCTGAGGTGGACAGATCACTTGAGGTCAGGAGTTCAAGACCAGCCTGGCCAACATGGTGAAACCCCATCTCTACTAAAAATACAAAAATTAGCTGGGCATGATGGTGTGCCGCTCTAATCCCAACTACTCCAGCGGGTTGAACCTGGGAGGTGGAGGTTGCAGTGAGCTGAGATGGCACCACTGCACTCCAGCCTGGGTGACAAAAAAAGACTCTGTCCTGGAAAAAAAAAATGATATTTAGATTTCCTAAAAAGACTTCTTTTCACATACCTGGGCCAGTATGCACCTGCCCTACACACCCCAGGGCTAGTATATTAGTCTATTATGGCTGCCATAACAAAGTACCTGAGACTGTGTTACTCAAACAATAGAAATTTATTTTTTCTTGATTATTGAGGCCAGACATCCAAGTTCCAAATGTCAGCAGGATTGATTGAGTTTTGTGTCCTTTCTTCTTGGCTTATAGATGGCTGTTTTCTCCCTGTGTCTTCACATGGTCATTCTATACCTGACTCTGACCTAAACTCTAGTTTAAGTACGCCAGCCATATTGGATTAGGGCCACCCTGGTTACCTCATTTTACCTTAGTTAGCTCTATAAAGGCTGTATTTCCAATACAGTCACTTTCAGTAGTACTTTGGGTTAACACTTCAACATAGGAATTTTGGGAGGCATGATTTAACCCATAATAACCAAGTTCCACACAACTAGAAACAGCTTCTATGTTCTAGGGCCTGCTGACATCATTAAAACTAGCCAGTCCTAGGCTTCCATACCCTGCCTCCCCTGCTTCTTCTCCTAGAAACCAGAAGAAAGTTTCTTACCCACATTTCACTCCTCTTCCTCTGCCTCCTGACTGACGCTAGGACTTTCCCACGTGCTCCCTCTTCTTGGAGAGGAGGTGTCTAGAGACACTCAAGAGGAGGTCTATACTCTGGGTGACCAAATAATCTGTATAACAGACCCCCATGACACGAATTTACATATATAACAAACCCACATATGTACCCCGAAGTTAAAATAAAAGCTTTTTTTTAAAAGTAAAAAACAACTCATAGAGCTGAATACTGGAAAATAGGAACTTTACCATATGTAAATTTATAAATAAATTTGAAAATGAAATGACCAACTTTTAAAGTTGAAAAATTCTGAGATGAGGAAGTTTATAATATATGGCTTATTTATTATACTGTTATTTATGAAAATGAAACTATTATTTTACCATATATATTTCTCTTTACTCTAAAAATATATCATGAAGTCAGGAGTTCGAGACCAACCCGGGCAACATGGTGAAACCCTGTATCTACTAAAAATATAAAAATTAGCCAGGTGTGGTGGTACATACCTGTAATCCCAGCTACTGGGGAGGCTGAGATGGGAGAATCGCTTGAACCCAGGAGGCAGAGGTTGCAGTGAGCTGAGATCATGGCACTGCACTCCAGCCTGGGTGACAGGGTGAGATCCCATCTCAAACAAAAGAAAAAAGAAAAAAATACATATAAGCTATTTTATTTATAAAACTGCTTAGTATTAGGTATGTTCACAGTTTCTGAACACTTTGCAAATTGGACAATAAAACTAATTTTTAATATGAAAGAAATTGTTTAGCCTATTTCCAGATTTTCAAACAATACCGTTCTAACCTCTGCCCCTTCCAAGATATGAAATTTTATTGTACATTTATTGAAAAGAGGATCACTTTAGATTTTACCAAAGTAGCTAGTATGAAAAAAAAATCAAGCCTTGCTATTGTGATTAAATAAGAACATGTTTAATCACTGATTCTTGAATAACACTGATTCTTAAAGAAACAGCTGATTATAATTTTGTATAACGATTTCATGCTGTGGCTCACAATCAGAATATTTTGAATATTCTGTGAATATTTTTAGATTGGTTTTTCAGGACTTTGCCTAAGTCTCATTTGTAAAGCCCTCAAATATACCAATCATCCCTTTATTAGAATCTGAATGATGCATATATATTATCCAGTTAAATAAATAAGGACCTTTTTTATTTTAGTAGCTTCCAGTTCTCTTTTAAGAGACAGTAACTGTTCCTTCCTTGAAATCCACTACAAATAAGGATAACTGACACATTGTCTAAAACCTCTGGAGTAAAAACTGGGTGTCAATTATAACTTTTACCACAATGGCCTTGAGACTTGGACTTCATTTTCTACCCTCTGAGAGAGTCTGGACAATTTCATTTAATCTGTTTGTGCAAGATAAGATTGGAAGGATGGCAGGCCCTAGACATGTGACTTCAGTGGTACAGACACCTTGAAATGGTTGGCAAAGCCTTATTCCACTAATCATGTATCATTGATGGAGGATTTGAAAACCCCTAAAATAATATTATACTGCCAGATTGTGGTACAATGTAAGAATAAGAGAAAGAGAGTTGGGCACAGTGGCTCACACCTGTAATCTCAGCAGTTTGGGAGGCTGAGGTGGGCAGATCACCTGAGGTCAGGAGTTCGAGACCAGCCTCAACCTGGCCAACATGACAAAACCCTATCTCTACTAAAAATACAAAAATTAGCCAGGCGTGGTCGTGGGCCCCTGTAGTCCCAGCTACTGGGGAGGCTGAGGCAGGAGAATCGCTTGAACCTGAGAGGCAGAGGTTGCAGTGAGCCGAGATTGTGCCACTGCACTCCAGCCTGGGCAACAGAGTGAGACTCTGTCTCAAAAAAAAAAAAAAAAGAAAGAAAGAAAGAAAGAAAGAGTGAGAGGAGAGAGGGAAGAAGGGAGAATTAATATGAGTATAAATAACTGACATCTTTAATAACTTTGAGCTCTGGGATTGAATGCACTAAAATAAAAATAGCTGTCCAGATTTATTAATTGACAATTTATGCATACCAGGCCAAAATACTTACTCATATACCACTGGTTTTATGGTTGTAAATTCCAGTTTTAAGGCCAAAGTTAGTTAAAGTGGTAGACACTGGTGAAAGAAATGTAATACATTTGACAAAAGCTACGTTTTTAATTCCATGCAATTTGTACTCAACTGTTTTGCTATTTTTGTTTATAGTGCTTCTGGGTTTTTTTTTGTCTTGTGTAAATAGTGATGAATTAGAGATAATATGCAACATTTAACTGAACTATGGCCAATATTTAGTTATGTAGCTCTAGGGACAGAAGATTTGTAGCTATTATATGAATCTACAAAAATTACAGTTTTAATTGTTTCATGGTAATCGTTATTGTGCAATCTTAGCTTCATTTATTGCCAACATTCCCTTAATTCCATATGCAGCTTTCTTTTCAGTGCATCTTACATTCAAGAGGATTTGCATATTCATCATTTGTAAACTCCCATTATGAGAAACCAGATTGTGGATGCATTCATAAATCATTTCCATAACCAATTGCTTCAGTTTTATCACAAACAAAAGTGAACATGATGTATATTGAGTCTACAATGTTTTAAAATTTTTCGTCAGGTTGTTCTTAGGCCATTTATTCATTTATCAAACAAGTATACATTGAGCACCTATTATGCCAATAAGTTTTTTAGATAGTCGTGTGATAGCAGTGAAAAAGCAAATAGTAATCATTGCGTTCACCAAGCTTACAATTTAATCAGGGAGAAAAATGATACTAAGCAAATAAATAAAAAATATAGTTTATGTCAAGTGGTGATATTTGCTATGGAGAACAGTAAAACAAAAAAACTGTGATAAGAAGTTCTAGAAATGAGGATGAGATGGTGATGTTTAAATAGTCAGTATGGTCACATTAAAACATATAATCTGAGAAAAATAGCCAAACAATAGAGGAAATAAGCCATGTGAATATTACATATGTTGACAAAAAGAGTCAAGCTCTGTAAAATATTAAAAGAGATTTATTCTGAGCCAAACATGAGTGATCAATGGCTCATGACACAGTCCTCAGGAGATCCTGAGAACAGTTGCCCAAGGTAGTTGGGCTACAAGTTGGTTTTACACAATTTGTGGAGACATAAAATATCAATCAATGAATGCAAGATGTACATTGGTTGAGTTTAGAAAGGCAGAACAACTGGAAGAGGGGGCTTCCAGGTCATAGGTAGATTCATAGATGTTCTGGTTGACCATTGGTTGAGTTATTATCTGAAGACCTGGAATCAATAGAAAGTAATGTCTAGGTTACAATAAGAGCTCGTAGAGACCAAGGTTTTACCATGTAGATGAAGCCTCCAGATAGCAAGCTTCAGAGAAAATAGACTGTAGATGTTTCTTATCATACTTAGTTTGTTCTACCAGTAATTGCAAAAGGGAGGAGGGTATAATGAGGCATGTCTGGCTTCACTTTCCCATCATGGCCTGAACTAGTTTTACAGGTTAACTTCGGAATGTCTGTAGATGAGAGGAGGAGTCCATTCAGATGGTTGGGGGCTTAGGATTTAATTTTTTTTATTTATATATCCAGCTATAAATGCAGAGGCCTTGAGGAAAGAGGCTTTGGTTTATATGAGGAAGGTCATAGTAAGGCATTGATGTTTACTTCATGTAGGATGAAAACCCATGAAAGGGCTTTAAGCAGAGGAGACATGATCTGACCCTCAAGATTATAGTGGAGCAGGGACAAGGACAGAAAGACAAATTAAGAAGTTACTAAGATGATCAGGAAAGAGATGATGTTTCCTGAGCCAGAGTTGGTAGTAGTAGTGGAGGTCGTAAGATGTAGTTGGATTCTGGATGTGTTTTATTGATAATGCAGAAATTTGCTGATGGATTGCATGTTTGGTGAGAGAGAGAGAAAGAGATGAGTCTTGGAAGACCCCAAATTTCTCGCCTTAACTAGAAGGATGGAGTTTAATTAACTGGGATAAGAAAGGCTGTGGGAAGAGAAAGTTTACGTTGAGAAAAATCAGAAGTTTATTGAGATAGTAACCGCCCAAGGGGTTCACCTTGCCAGCTGCCTGGGCAGAGCCAATTCATCAAGATGGGAATTGCAATAGAAAAAGAGTAATTCATCCAGAGCCGGCTATGTGGGAGACTGGAGTTATATTATCACGCAAATCAGTCTCGCTGAGCATTCAGGGATCAGAGTTTTTAAGGATAACTTGGTGGGTGGGGGGAAGCCAGTGAGCCAGGAGTGCTGACTGGTCAGAGATGAAATCATAGGAAGTCGGAGCTGTCTTCTTGTGCTCAGTCGGTTCCTGGGTTGAGGCCACAAGATCAGATGAGCCAATTTATTGACCTGGATGGTGCCAGTTGATCCATCAAGTGCAGGTTCTGTGAAATATGTCAAGCACTGATCTTAGAAGCAGTTTAGGGAGGGTCAGAATCTTGTAGCCTCCAGCTGCATGACTCCTAAACTATAATTTCTATTCTTGTGGCTAATGTTAGTCCTACAAAGGCAATCTAGTCCCCAGACAAGAAAGAGGTCTGCTTTGGGAAAGGGCTGTTACCATCCTTGTTTAAACTATAAACTAAGTTCCTCCCAAAGTTAGTCCCGTCTGCACCCAGGAATGAGCAAGGACAGCTTGGAAGTTAGAAGCAAGATGGAGTCGATTAAATTAGATCTCTTTCACTGTCTCAGTCATACTTTTGCAAAGGTGGTTTCAAGATTTAGACCTATTTCTGTGACCCGAGGGAAGAGGCTTAAGTCAGTATCAGGATGCTGCTGGAGTGTAGAGTTGGAGTCCACAAAAATTTTGGGCCTGAGGAATAATTTTATGAGTCCCCAGCATTTAGGAAAGGGTTTAATAGCATGTTACTAGGTGATATTAACAAGGTTGTGGGTGTGTAGAGAGGAGAGGAGATGGAGGACTGAGCTTCCAGGCAGTCTCATGTTGAGCAGATGAGGGAAAACCACAAGAGAGACTGAGAAAAAAAATAGGTGTTAACACAATCAGAAAACCAGAAAAGAGTTTTATGCAAAAGCCTGGTGAAGAAAATATTTCAAGAAAAAGTGAGGGATCAGCTCTGTCCAATATTACTGATATGTCAAATATGTTGATGAAAAAAATTAAATATGAGATTTAGCAATATAGAGGTCAATCTTGATATATGCAGTTTCAGGGGAGTGGTAAAGGTGATGAAAAAACAAACAAACAAATAAGGAATAAAATACTGATCCATGCTACAACATGGATGAACCTCAAAAATATTTTGCTGAGTGAAAGGAACCAAGCACAAAGGCTACAGCCTGCATGATTCCATTTATGTGAAATAGCAGAGTCGGCAAATCCATAGAGATAGAAAGCAGATGTAGTGGCTGCCAGGGTAGGGGGGAGAAGAGAGAATGGTGAAGTGACTGATGGGTACAAGTGATGAAAATGTCTTGGAATTAGGTAGTTTGATGATTGCACAACATTTCAAATTTAATAAAAGCCACTGACTTGTACACTTTTTTGTTGTAGTTGTTGAAGCAGAGTTTCGCTCTTGTTGCCCAAGCTGGAGTGCAGTGGCACGATCTCAGTTCACTGCAACCCTGCCTCCCGGGTTCAATTGATTCTCCTGTCTCAGCCTCCTGAGTAGCTGGGACTACAGGCATGCAACACCACACCTGGCTAATTTTTGTATTTTTAGTAGAGACGGAGTTTCGCCATGTTGGCCAGGCTGATCTTGAACTCCTAACCTCAGGTGATCCATCTGCCTCAGCCTCCCAAAATGCTGGGATTACAGGCATGAGCCACTGTGCCCGGCCTTTTTTTTTTTTTTTTTTGAGTTGGACTCTCACTCTGTTGCCCAGGCTAAAGTGCAGTGGTGCGATCTCGTCTCACTGCAACCTCCACCTCCTGGGTTCAAGCAATTCTCCTGCCTCAGATTTCCTAGCTGGGATTACACGTGTGTGCCACCATGCCTTGCTAATTTTTGTATTTTTAGTAGAGATGGGGTTTCACCATGATGGCCAGGCTGGTCTCGAACTCCTGAACTCAAGTGATCCACCTGCCTCGGCCTCCCAATTGCTGGGATTACAGTTGTGAGCCACTGTGCCCAGCCTACTTGTACACTTTAAAATAGATAAAATGGAAATGGTTAATGATATGTTTTGTGAAGTTTATCTCAATTAAAAAAACTGTTATTGACATAGATTCAAGAGAGAATAGGAGGGGAAAGAACTGGTGTTTGAGTCAGTGTGAGAATAGGCAGAACTTTGAGAAGTTAGTTGGAGAAGGTTGTCGGATCAGGAGAATGTTTTTCTAAGATGGATGAAGTTTTGGCCATTTAGTTCCTGAAGGAAATGATCTTGTAGAGAAAGAGAACACATCGTTGTAAATGAGAGGAGAGGAAATTGGCAGCATGATTCCTTAAATAGCCGAGCAGAGATGAAATTTCTGTCTAAATGGAAGACGTCATCCAGAGAAGGGCATGGAGAGTTGACCCGCTCCTACAGGGGGCAAAGCGTGTGGACAGCTGGCCAGTGAGATTGATGATGCGACTTGTAAAGTTTTCTTCTGATTTCTCTCATTTTCCTAATGAAATGTGAAGCAAGGTGGTGAGCTGAGAATGACAATAGGGAAGGAAGAGCTGGAAGTTAAAAGAGGGAATAGAAAGCTTTGAATAGTTGTCTAGGAATGCGGAAAAGGAAAGAATGAGGGTCACCCTGATGCCAATGGAGTGAGTAGTCATGAATACGAAGTCATTTCAGTCTGCATGATTGTGGACAAAGTGAAATCTGCATGATTTCTTCACTCATTCAGCTGCACAGATACAGGCTAGAGTAAGTGAAGGGATTTATTTTCTAGAGTTTTTGCCATGAGAGTATGGAGAAATATGAGCATGGCCAGGGAGTGATTGCTTGTCTGACATCTCTAATGAAGGAAATGAAGACAAGATAGGTGAGGGAAATAACTGAAAATAATTTAGGATCCTGGGCTTGTAGAAGCTGGCGCAGCTGAAATATTGTTAGAGTAGAGATATGAAAAGAAGTGAGCTGGACAGATAGGGATGATGGTTGGTGAGTGGACCACTTGAAATTAAGACAAGGAAACGTTATCATCATTAGTAATGGTAATACTTCTTTTGAAGAGTGATGGCAAAGGTTGTTTTTCATCAAAGTTCTCCTTCAAAGTCATCAATAAGAAGAGATCAAGAAACTGAGAAGCAAATAAAAGTGAATATTTACATGACAGAGAATGACAGTGAGCTCAGAGCTAGAATCTTCAGGGGTTGAGGGACAGGGCATCCTCAGGGCTCACCTACAGTGTCTGTAGGTGATTGTAACAAGCTGGAACAGTGAGGGGTGCCATTTGACATGAGAGTCAAAGCTTGGGTATTTAGGAAGGTCAGAGGGAGAATTGTCTGCAAGTGGTATGGGCAGAAAGGACTCCTAGTCTACCTTCAAGTCTTATATTGGGGGGCTTGGGGAAAAGAAAACAAAAACACAGGCACAATTTTTTTTTTTTTGAGATGGAGTCTCGCTCTGTCACCCAGGGTGGAGTGAAGTGGCGTGACCTTTGCTCACTGCAACCTCCACCTCCTGGGTTCAAGCAATTCTCCTGCCTCAGCCTCCCTAGTAGCTGGGATTATGGATGCATGCCACCACGCCCAGATAATTTTTGTATTTTTAATAGAGACGGGGCTTCACCATGTTGGCCAGGCTCATCTTGAACTCTTGACCTCAGGTGATCCACCCTCCTTGGCCTCCCAAAGGCCAGCCCATGCCTGGGATTACAGGTGTGAGCCACCATGGCCGGCCAACAGGCACAATTTGGGAAGGCTTCAGAGAAAGCAGTTCCAGGGAAGATCCACCTTCCACGTTTAAAGGGCACCATATCTTTTATTGGACACATGTACAACTGTCCTTCAAATAGTAGACTCTGAGTTCCAACATTAGGGCAATTTTTTTACTCCTATGAAGGATTGGCTTTGGGGCTTGCCTGTCATTATGGAGATATGATTAAAATTCTGAAACATTGCCATAGTTGTTTTGTTCTGTTTTTCTCTGTCTCTATTTGAGTGGTGTGTGTGTGTGTGTGTGTGTGTGTGTGAGAGAGAGAGAGAGAGAGAGAGAGAGAGAGAGAGATAGGGTTACATAAAGGGTGATGATACCATAAAGAGAAATTGGTTACAGAGTGCTTTGTAGAATGAATATTAACATTAAAGCAAAATACATTAGTCTTTCCAGTTGCACCTGCATTTCACTTCTTGCCAATCTTTAAATTTAACAGATGGAATTTTACTGTGTCAAGAAGCATTGAATGCTGAGCGGGAGCTATGTCATCCAGATACAGATCTCTGCAGATTTGATCCTACAGATGAAGAGTTGAGATGTAAGTGTTAAATTGAGATATTCACTTTTCTGGTATATATGCAATATGTGAGACTCAGAGACCACTCACAGGAAAGTGCACACGCCAACCTTTGTTGCCATTAATGTCCTAGTTTTAGCTGGAGTGTTATTGGGAGGCTGTGGTGGTTTATACTAAATACATCAATTTAAGGCGATGTCATTTTGTGAAACAAACTAAAGCCATTGTGGAATGATATGCAATGTTTCTTCTATAAAATTTCAGTGTGATTATGAATAGTAAATAATTTAAACTAACTAATCTAATCCCATAAAGTAGGTAAGGTAAAATATAAAGCCATTTTAAAAATTGTTGACTGGGTATGGTGGCTCATGCCTGTAATCCCAGCACTTTGGGAGGCCGGGATGAGAGGATTGCTTGAGGCCAAGAGCTCAAAATTAGCCTGGGCAATATAGCAAGATGTCATCTCTACCAAAAAAAAAAAAAAAAAAACAATTACCTGAGCATGGTGGCATGCACCTGTGGTCCTAGCTACTTGGGAGGCTGAGGCTGGAAGATTGCTTGAGCCCAGGAGTTTGAGGCTACAGTGGGCTATGATTGCAACACTGCATTTGGCCTGGGTGGCAGAACAAGACCCTGTCTCTTAAAAAAATTAAAACATATTGTGACTGAAGTGGTGACACATACAACAAAAACTAGGAATCTCCTTTTTTTATGGCAATGGGTCATATTTGAGAGGATATTGTACATGTGGATCAACTGAGAAATTTTTGCAAAATGGAGTTGCTGGTACACTCTAAGCCTTATTGAATCCCAACTTCCAGATATAAATTAGTGTGTGCTGATGTGTATGTGTGTATATAAGCCTTTTGGTTGATTACAACACATAACTTGGTTAAGCAGCCACTCTAGCAGACTAATAGTCCACCAAGATCTTTTTCTCCCGTTTAGTGTGTCAGGCCTGTGGGTTTGAATTTGACATGTGTGAGTGGACGTCAGAAGCATCTGCTGGCAAAATTTCCTGGATGCGCACAAAAGCGAGAGAGATCCCTGCATTCGAATCCACACCTCAGCAGGATCAAGGAGGTGATGATGAAGGTAGAAAAAAAAAATAATATCTTTTATGTATTACTTTCAGAATTCTGCTTTATGGTGACTAGTTATAAGACATTACATAGGAGGCCTTGGTGAATATACTGAGTATATTTTATTGAAAATACATTCTGCCATAGGAGCTGAAGGTGAAAATAACAATTATGTTTCCAACAGTGTAAAACAAGAATTATACTAGGTTAACAATATTTTTTAAGTTTTATTATTTCCTTCAGGATTTATTATCGTGTGAACAAAAAGTATTAAAAGGCTTTTTTTTTTTTTTTGAGACAGAGTCTCACTCTGTCACCCAGGCTGGAATGCAGTGGTGAGATCTTGGCTCACTGCAACCCCCGTCTCCTGGGTTCAAGTGATTCTCCTGTCTCAGCCTCCCAAGTAGCTGGGACTACAGGCACGTGCTACCATGCCTGGCTAATTTTTGAATTTTTAGTAGAGACAGGAATTCACCATGTTGGCCAGACTGGTATCAAACTCCTGACCTCAAGTGATCCACCCACCTTAGCCTCCTGAAGTGCTGAGATTACAGGTGTGAGCCATCATGCCCAGCCAAGTCAGCCAGCTCTTTCTTTCTCTCTTTCTTTCTCTCTTTCTTCTTTCTTTCTTTCTTTCTTTCTTTCTTTCTTTCTTTCTTTCTTTCTTTCTTTTTCTTTCTTTCTTTCTCTTTCTTTCTTTCTTTTTCTTTCTTTCTTTCTTTCTTTCTTTCTTTCTTTCCTTCCTTCCTTCCTTCCCTCCATCCATGCTTCCTTCCTTCCTTCTTTCTTTCTTTCTCTCTTTCTTTCAACACTGCTCTGTTGTCAATGAGTTTCTTCCTCTTGCTAACATATTAATTTGTATTTTCTGTTTACTTTTATTCTTTTTGCTTTTTTTTCTTTCTTCCTTTTCTTGGAGGGGTGAGTATTGTTACATTTTTATTTTTATTTTTTTCACTGATCTGGAAGCTTTAATTTGTATATCTTATTGTTATGACTATTCTTAATTTTTAGGGTATATTCTTTATATGAAATTTCTTTAACAAAACCGAAAGTGCTCTAGTATTTTTGCCTTCTTGAACATGAGAAAGACCAAACTATCATTTAATTATTTTTTGGTCCTGAGTTACAGTTTAACATTTTAAAGAGTTTTAAAGTCAATATCTTGTTATGATACTTGTAATTAGTAAGTTTATATATTTCATTATTTTTCTTACTCACCATTGTTTTTTAGATTTTATGCTTTCCTTCTTGGTTCCCTTATCCCCTTGCAAAGGTTGACTCTTTAATCAATTTTTCTTTTATTTAGAAAAGATCTGTGGTGACGATGAGCTCCCATAGTACCTGTAAACTTAAAATGTTTTAAAATTGTTCTCACTTCGAAATAAAAATTTATCTGGTCATACAATTTTAGAATTTTTTTTTTAATTTCTAAGTACAGGGTGATTTTCCCTCTTTAGCTCCTGATATGTGCTGTAGTGACGGAGAAGTCTGAGTGCATGTAATGGTTTTTAGTTTAATGCAGATTTTAAAAATGTTTCTTTATCTTTGTTATTTGAAAATTTCAGTATGATGAGTGCAGGAATGAGTATATGTTTAATTTTTAATGCTCAGAATGCACATATATCATCACTTGCAGAAATTATGTTATTCTATTCAAGTAATTCTCTCTTACTCCCTCTAATCTTTTCATCTTGAGTTTCTATTAAACCCAACTAATGTTCACACTCCATAACCTGACTCCTCCTTTTTATTTTCTATATAATTTACTCTATTTTGAGTTACATTTCAGGGCTTCTGGTACATGAATTTTCTCTTTGACACTATGGCCAGTCTAGGTTATATTCTGCCTATTGGGCATTTAATTTAAAGTCTTAATTTATTTTTGTTTTAAGTGTATACTTGCTAATATTTTCTTATTTATTTCCTAGTGTATCTTAATATGTTTTTAATAGAATGTATTAGAATTTCATGAAATTTAATTTCTTTTTTGTACAATTTATAAATGTAATTCGTTTTTGCTGTCTTTACATTATATTTCTATATTTTACTGTGCAGATTATTATTTTTTATTTTTTTATTTTTTGGGGGTAGCAGTAATATTATTATTATGGTTATTTATTTTATTTAAGTTCCAGGCTACGTGTGCAGGATGTGCAGGTTTGTTACATAAGTAAACATGTGCTGTGGTGGTTGGCTGCACCTGTCAACCCATTACCTAGGTATTAAGACCAGCGTGCATTAGCTATTTATCCCAATGATCTCCCTCCCCTCACCCCTCAACAGGCCTCAGTGTGTGTTGTTCCCCTTCCCTGTGTCTTTGTTCAAGTTGTTCAGCTCCCACTTATAAGTGAGAACATGTGGTGCTTGGCTTTCTGTTCCAGCATTAGTTTGCTCAGGATAATGGCTTCCAGCCCCATCCATGCTCCTGCAAAGGACATGATCTCATTCCTTTTTATGGATGCATAGTATTCCATGGTGTATATGTACCACATTTCCTTTATCCAGTCTATCATTGATGGGCATTTGGGTTGATTCCATGTCTTTGCTATTGTGAATAGTGTACAGACTATTTTTAAAAAGATTAATAGACTTTACTTTTTAGAATTACTCTTTTCAAACTGCTTTTTGCCTTGCAGGTGCCTTGTAATTTTTTGTTGAAAGTCAGACATGATTTACTGTGCAAAAGACATTAATGTAAATAGTGTAAGATTTTACATTACGTTTATCCAGTTAAGGATCATATTATGCTTAGTATTTGCTGTAGCTGTAAATATGTGAGGCTAAAACTTGGCCTCATGTTCTTGTTTTTGTCTTTCTTGTTGTATTTGGGTTTCCTTAGAGACTTCTTTTTAAATAAATGTCAGAGATGTGCAGCAGTTTCAGTAGCATGAAGAAGCGTTTCAGACTTTATTTTTGAAAATGAAGTTGTAAAATTATAGAAATCTCTTTATAAATCTGTGTTGTCATTGTTATTAAGTTCAAGAACAGCTCCAACTGGTTTTAAATATCAGATGGGGAAAAATTTATATACAATATCTTTATGTAAAACAAAATCCATAGGTGACGTTTAAAAGGACTGTAGATATCTCATACCTCTATGTGGCTTGGTAAGAAAGAAGACATTTTAAGTTGTATTTCCTAAAACTATAAAGGATTTTCTACAGAAAGTAAATCAAAAAATCATCCAGAGGGGCAAGAATTCTGGGAAGGATGAAGAGAAATTCTTGATTAAAAAAGGATTGAATTGTGATATTTAAAAGAAAATGACAATAATTTGGTGGTATAGCAATTTGTATATGTAGGTTTCTTTTACAGGAATCTTGAATTTTTACAAAAGGGTGTTATCAAATTTTGATTATAGAAATTAGGAGATTTCTCTACATATTGGAAATGATATATAAAAATGAAAACCTGTTATTTGTAGTTGATGTAATCATTTGAAAACACTCTATCCTTTTAAGTAAAATATTTGTGTTTTAAGTCTGGTTTTGAAAACTTCAGAAATGAGATAGTTTTAGTCAGACAGAAAGAAGCTAATGTTTTCCTAAATTGCTTCTTTTTTCTTTTATCTTTCAGGTTATTATGTATGGGTAGGCGCTAAGCATGCTTTCACTCTTAACCATTTAGACAGCAGGGCTTACCTAAATAGCTCTGTGTGTCATTGCCTGGGCAAGAGCTGTCATCTTCAATTCTATTATGCAATGGAAAGCAGTGTCCTGAGAGTAAGACTGTATAATAATAAGGTAAGAAGAAAGTTGCATTTATTTCAAATTCATTGAATCAATGAAGTTTCTAACTCTTGGCAACTTGTGTTTCGATTTCTCAGTTGCGTATAGGCTTTTATTCTTTAACTTGACTTTATTTGGTATACTTTTAAAAAGAATGATTAAGAAACTAGGATAGGGGACACTCTCATGTACAAAAGTTAATGTGATAACTTGCCCAATATTATTTCATAAAGTCTTCAAAATTCATGGAAGTTTATTAAAGAAACTATAGATCTAATAAAAATTGGATAGCTGAGATTCTGTATTGTGAGCTCTGTATTGAAGCTCTGATGTGATCTGTTTTGGACATTACATCTATATATCATTAGAACTATAAATATAATGGTTAAAACTTACTTGTTTGGGTAGCAGTAGACATAATTTTTAAGACTGGTAATTATTGATTAAATATTGAACAATGGCACACTGGGTAGAGTGAGTCCATTCTTCTTCTCTCTCCTTGTCCAATATGCTCAATGAGTTCTAAAGTGTAAAGCTGGGTGAGTACTCCAATTAGTATAACAGATAAAAACAAACTGACAGCTGATTCCATAGTATAGGAAAACACCCTGCTTTTTCTACTCTTACGCACTCAGCACTCCCAATATCTCACTTCTGACACCAGATGCATGTTTTTTTTCCAACACAGCAATTCAGTTCTCTAGTGGACACCAACTGAGTGTCCTTTGATTTGCCTCAATTCTGACACTGCTACGTGAAGATAGTACAGATTCCACAGGTTGACGTCTCAGGCCCACAAGACTACCCCTACTTCAGATGTCAATCACAAGCTTCCTATTGTGCCTCTTACCTACCAGCTATAAATTGGAGTTCCCATGACCCCCTTCTTAGGTTTGATAATTTGCTAGGATGGCTCACAGAATTCAGGAAAACACTTTACTCATATTACCCATTTATTATTAAAAATGTAGATGAACAACCATATGGAAGAGATGAATAGGGCAAAGTATGTGGGAAGAGGGGTGGTGCTTCTCTTCCATGCATTCCCGGGTGTGCACCCTCTAGGAACCAAAATGCGTTCAGCAATCTAGAAGCTCTCTGAAACCTGTACTTCAGGAATTTGTATAGAGGATTTGTCACATAGGTATGATCATTTACTAGCTCAATCTCCAGCCCCTCTCTTCTTCCCCAAAGAGGTGGGGCTGAAAGTTCCAAGCTTCTAATCATAGCTTGATCTTTCTGGTGATGAGTCCAATAAGATTCTATTAACATCCCTACTGATTAGGAAATTAACAGGTTTTTGGGAACTATCTGCCAGAAACTGGAGATGAATAAATATATTCATAATAAATAATTTATAATGTATAATTATATGTAATATAATATATAACAAATAATATATTTATTATTTTATGTATCCAGATTTATATGATTCACATAATTACATCTATATGTATGTGAGATATCTATAGATATATATCTCTACACATCAATATAGATATAAATATATAGATAGATAAATATGGATGTCATATATATATCACATATCTGTAGATATGTGGATGTGATTATATATATATATATATATCCCCACACATCCATATACACACATATAGATATATAAAGTAATATACATATGTATATAAATTCTTTTTTAATTGAATGAGATATAATTTTCCTGGCATTCTGGAACTTGTTATGTTTTTGTGTTTTTTGCAATAGTACTTTGTAGTCACTGCCCTGCAATCTATTTAATATATTTCACTCCATTTGGTAAGGTGTGGGGGGAGGAAGAAAAGGGGACAACATCTCCCTATCCTTCCTGCAGCATTACCAACTGTCCATATACGTGGGATCAATTTTACCAAAAAGGAAGAGAGAAAAAATTTAACTGTATTCATGTATGTTCCACCATTCATGCCTCAATATTTCAGTTGCTGTCACCTGTGCTGCTTGAACCAATCCCAGCAAGCCTCCATGCAATCTACAGCATTCTATAATTTCCAACTCCTTCTTCAATAAAGGCATAGTAGAGAAATTCTAGAATAATTTCGATGAGTTTAAATTATAGTTAAAATGGTTAAATTATATATGTGGGCCTATGGTAATGCTTTTCAGATGACAGATAATTAATTATTTCATTAAAATTGAATGAATTTTTAGCCTAAATTTAAGTGGAAATTTGTAGTATAATATGGTCTAATCCTGAGGATTATTTTAATCTGCTCTGAAAATGAGTGATGTGTTTTAAAAGTTTCAATGCATGTAGAATGGAATTCTGTATTTAATTATGAATGTGAGTATGTACTGTCTATGTAATTATGAATATGTATATGTATTATGTAATTATGAATGTGTGTATTTAGTATGTATGTAATTATGAATGTATATAGATTGGAATTACTGAAAATGAGCCATGCCATTCTTCTGGTGGCTTTAGAACCATACAAGAAAAGAGTGAAAACAAATTGGCTTCAAGTGTTACATCATATAAAAATGACGTTAGATACCACACATCATTAACTCTATTAATCAGTAATACAGTTATCAAGATTCTGTCTCTCATATTATAAGAAAAGAAGTTAATCATAGGGAAATGATCTAGTGTATTAACCAGAACCAAATGAATGTACATCTTAGAGATTGTTGACTGATATTTGATTTGTTAGTATCCTGTGAGGTGTCCTGTCTTTTCTGACACTATTTGCTATCCTCTATACATATGTTACTCACTGATGCAAAATCTGCATCAAAGTACATTTAAGTCCCAAGACAATGTTTTATCACACACTTAAAATGGCTCCAAACAAACCTATCATTTAAAAAAGTAGCTCTTGATGAAAATGATGATTTACATCTTTCCATGAACAGAATGCTGTTGTATGTTGCGAACATCTATTACTCTATAAATGTGAGGAGGTAAGCCAAGAAATATCTAGCAAGAATGCTGAAGGTTTTTTCTTTATTTCCAGAGGACATTAGAACTTGAGAAGTGAAAAACTCAGGTGAAGGCAAGTTGTTAAATAAAGAGTTCACTCTTTAGAATCAGCTCAAGTGTGTAGCAATTCTAGTTTGTACCATCTAACCATTCTTGGGTTAGATCTGCATCCATGATCTATAAAATAATACTCATAGCAACAGACCACTTTTGTTCTGTGTAGGGTTTCCATGTAATTATTTACCAAGAAATTTACATGTAATTTTTCTTTGCAACCAAATTTACTTGTAATTCTTTACCAAATTACATGGTCTTATTCCTAGATGCGATCAAAAGTAGTGAAACTCAACAACATTGACTTTGGTACCCTTGATTTCTTCACTGGAAGAGAAAAGCATAGACTGGCATCTCTAAGAGATAGAGTGTTAATAAATATGTTAAATATTTTTCTTGAAAGGTAAATCGGCATTATTGATCCTGGACCGGCGGAGCAAAGATATATTTTTTAAAAAATTATTTACTGATTTTAAGATAAAAGTAGAACATCACTTGAAAAGCTTTGCTGAGTTGGAGATTTCTTTTTTACATTAACACCTGTGAAAAGTAACTAGAAAGTGGAAGAGTAAGAACAGAAATAAAATGAAACCTGATTTCACTAAGAATAAATTCTTTTTACAAAACATTGCTAGTGCCATCAGACTGGAAAATGTATAGAAAAATATAGATCTCATTCACTGTGTACTATGAAGTTGGCTTATGAAAAGCTATTTAAGTTTGGAAAGAACACTGCTCACTTTTCAAAAATGAAAGTGCACCCATCTTCAGGGGGAGCAGAGGGGAATCAATTAGTCACTGTGAAAAAAGAGCACAATAGCTCTAAATTATTTTCATAAAATGAAAACGGGGGAAAGTGGTGAATGCAATTTGCCAAGAGGTGTCACTAAAAGCACCTGTGTAGGGTGTAAGTGTTTTGATGCTAAATAAGTGAAGTTGTGTAAGAAATAAGCAGAAGAAAAATTAGTTGCTTGTCTCAACTTTTTATAACTCCAGTTCATCCTGATCCACCATGAAAGCTATCAGCCGAAAATATGTCCACCCCATGTGCTTCATTGTCTTGTGGAAATCTTCACAGTTGATATGAATAAGTAATGAAGCAAATTGTAATGGATTTAGACTATCTTCTGAAATATTTAGGTCTTGGAAATTTGGAGTAGGCATCTGAGGGTGCAGGACTAAGTTGAAAGTAGATTCATTTTTAGAAAATCTTGGGCATGCATAAAATATGTGAGGCTGAGTGAGGACACAAATATTGATATCACTTATCATTTGTATTAAAACAAGATGTTGCCTTTCAGGGCCGTTTTCTATCTCATGCTAGAAAGTGGGACAGAGCCAGGCTCAGAGCTCAACCTGAGACATAATTATGTCAATCTTCACATTTTTACCATATTGTTACCTAAAAATTCATGCATTCTATATGTAAACATTATGAACAATTTGGTCTATTTTTGGG
Organism: Pan troglodytes; assembly: GCF_028858775.2. Taxonomy (NCBI): domain Eukaryota; kingdom Metazoa; phylum Chordata; class Mammalia; order Primates; family Hominidae; genus Pan; species Pan troglodytes. The sequence goes on along the minus strand of NC_072416.2, from coordinate 2,126,127 downwards.
AAGAAATGTGAATTTGAATGTCTAATAAAATGTAAATAAAAATAAGATTTCAGAGCATAAAAGCATCAACATAAATCATAAAAACCAATGCCATACATGCCGTAGACAAAATTTTGAGTACCTTATAGACTTTTTTATTTTATTTAGTTTTTTTGAGATGGAATCATGCTCTGTCGCCCAGGTTGGAATGTAGTGGTGGCATCTTGGCTCACTGCAACCTGCGCCTCCCAGGTTCAAGTTATTCTCCTGCCTCAGCCTCCTGAGTAGCTGGGATTACAGGCACCCACCACCACGCCTGACTAATTTTTGTATTTTTAGTAGAGATGGAGTTTCACCATAGACTTTTATTGAGCTTCTTACATTCAATACATGTTTTGAATGCAGTAAAGGCTTGTTACTACACTCATAGCATGTAGTAACAATTTTACATAGATTTTGCAATCTGAAAAATGATCATTGTACAGGTACATAACATAGATTTCTCTAAAAGATGTAAATAGGCCTTTGATAGAATGACCAAATTTAGAATATAATTTTCAGAATGTAACTGTATTGTTTGGAACTTGGACCAAATGTTTCCACAGGAAAAAATATTTAGTATAAATTGAAATTGTGCAGAAAATGCATCTGACAACATTTTTAACCTTTATATTGTTTGTCTGTAATCTTTTTCTTTTCTAGTATCATGGCAATATTACAAAATGTAATAATGTTATTGAGATCAACATTTAAATTGCTGATCTTATTAACTGTTATTTAGAATTTTATTTTTGAAACACGGTACTGTTTTTTTAAAAGATTTCATCCAAATTTTTGTTCCATCCTAATACTGTTTATCTACAAAAAGCAGCTATACTACATAAACATGCTTCATTTTCTTATTTTTTAATGATATTCAGCTTTTTCAATTTGACTACCAAGACTTTAGATTTCCTAGTACTTTATATCACACAGGTAAGGTAATACCTACTACAATGTAATTAAAAGAGCATGTATGTAAATGTGAAGATTAGAATATGGGTAATGAGTGATGTCTTTCTCTTCAAATCAAAGGAAGAAGAAATATTTTGGACATACAACATATCAACTCACAGCCAATGGGTGAAAGCAGATGTGTTAATACCAGAAGATCTGAAGACATTTAAGGTATGAAAGAAAAAAAAAGTATTTTTTTATCATGGTTTAAGTTTTAGCTTTGCAGCAATAAATTGATCATGCACTGCTAAAGTTACATTAGCATTTAAGTTAGGGATGCGTGCTTGTATATTTGGGGACAGTGATTGCTTACTTTTTAAATTGTACCTTTTCCTTCTGAGACCAAATTTCCCATGGCGGGGGAAATAGAGTGTATCCACTCTTGTTCACAGCTTCCTCATTCTCCACATCCTTCCTTTCTTGCTCCCCAGCACCATGCTTTGCCCCAGGGAAACAAATTGCATTATGAAGTAGGTAAATAATAAACTGGTATTGAAACTTAGTAGAGTATAGGCAAATGTTTTGAATGCAATAATTCATATATTTCTAACACATGGAAAGCTCTATGTACACCAAGAAACATATGAAACATACATAGGCTCAATAGGAATGCTGTCTCTTAAAAAATTAAATTGATATTTTGTGTTGTATTAGGTTGGTGCAAATGTAATTGCAGCTTTTGCCATTGTGGCTTTTGCCATTGCTTTTAATGGCCAAAACCTCAATTATTTTTGCACCAACATGATATACGGAATGCGTAAGTTTATTTATGCTGGAGTGTGAGTATAAAATGATGATACTGATTATATGTGTGGGTTATGAAGCCAATTTCATTTCTTTATAGTGATATTCCATTTATACATCCTATCACAGCCTATTGAGTTAACATTTTGACACTATTTAATTTTCATAGGCTGATATCTGTTTTTATAACTTCTCAGGTACTAAACAAGTTTCTTTTTTTATAAACTGCAGATTAAATTTTGTTTTAACTCAAAGATAAAACAAAGTAAAATGTAAAGAAAATGAATTTGAGAGTTATTCCAGGTTCTCAAGTGGATATGTAATGTAATTAGCTGTTCAATAATTATAGGCCTTTGAGATCTAAGTTTAAAACCATCAATTTTTGAACCTCAAATTGATATCATTTCTGCATTTCTGATCTCTTGCTGCTATGAAAATATACAGCTATACATTAATAATTTTTACATGTATGATATTCATTATGGGAAAAGTATGTAGCAGCATACAAAGTTTTCTTATTGTTGGATATGATTTAAATTTAATATTATTTTCTAAACCAAATTATTAGACATATTTGCAAACTGAAAATCTGACCTTAAGTAATTATTAATGAATAAACAAATATATATCCCTCGTATTTTGTTTGTTTGAAATGGAGTCTTGCTCTGTCACCCAGGCTGGAGTGCAGTGATGGGATTTTGTCTCACTGCAGCTTCCACCTCCTGGTCTCAAGCAATTCTCTTGCGTTAGCCTCCCAAGCAGCTGGGACTACAGGCATGTGCCACCATGCCCAGCTAATTTTTTGTATTTTTAGTAGAGATGGGTTTTATCATATTGGCCAGGCTGGTCTCGAATTCCTTACCTCAAGTGATCCACCTCCTTGGCCTCACAAAGTGCTGGGATTACAGGTGTGAGTCACTGCACCTGACCTATCCCTCATGTTTTGAAAAGAAAATCTATTCAGAAACTTTAAGCTGGATGAAACTGAAGGAAGTCAATTTTAATTCTTAGTATCTGGCTGGAATTTTAACTACATTTAGTGCTGTTTAATAGAACTTTCTGCCTAATGGAAATGCTTTATATCTGATGTCCAGTATGGTAGCCACTCATCACATGAGGCTATTGAACAATTGAAATTTGGCTATCATGACTGAGGGAACTAAATTTTATTTTATTTTCATTAATTTGAATTGAAATAGTCCTCTGTAGCTCATGGCTAATGTTCTGGACAGCAAATAATTAGTTATCTGTGATACAGTCAGCTATTTATACTTCTGCAATTTTGGTGTTAAGTAATAATTGCTCTTGGTAGAAACTCAAGGAATGCTAATACTTTGACATTATCTTACACTTGACCAGCAATTTGCAGTTGTTTCATTTGCTAATATTGCTTATCTCCAGAAAAGCTAGCAATTCAATTGGTGACAACAAAATTTATTTACTTTAATTGACACTTCTTTTCTCATTAAAGAAGTTACTCTTTTATGTAAGTTGAATAGAGTTTTATGTTTATTCCCTTACATTTTTTTATTCCTATATTGTGTCTGTTTCCGTTTGCCTGATATTTTTCTTCATGTATTCAAATACTAATTTCACTAGTTAAAAAATAAGTCAGATGCAGTTACAGCTCTTGTTCTATAAGTAATGACAATACTTCTTATTTTCCTTGAAAATGAAAGAAAGAGAGCTGTAAAGATGATGACCAAGTAACAAGTTTGCAGTCAGGTACATTTTTGATAGTTAAGTGGGATGCTTGTGTTTTGCCTGATCCTGGGAGGTTTCTCTGAGCCTTTAGTGGAGCAAATGTTTCCATCAGTTTTTTTTTTTTTTTAATACTTTAAGTTTTAGGGCACATGTGCACAATGTGCAGGTTTGTTACATTAGTCGTATGAGCATGGGTTGAGCTTATCAAACAGGAACTTTGTTATATATTGCCTTGGTTGCTTTAAACACTTTTTCTCAATAACTACTTTGTCTTTATCAACCTTCTTTAGTTTTTTGTCTTATTAAGGAGATTGCAAACTCATAAATTAATCTTTTTCTTCCTAAAGATTATTTTTGAAGGGACTCTTTAGAGCCAGAGAAGTTTTATTGCCCTTGATCACCTCTGGGTCTATGCCTGTGGACAGACCCAATCCAGAAAGCTTTGCTCTGAAGATGAATTCCCTTGCACTAGTGGCCAGTGCATCGCCAAAGAATCTGTCTGTGACTCTCGGCAGGACTGCTCCGATGAGAGTGATGAAGACCCAGCAACTTGCTGTAAGTGAGTGAATGGCTTACTAGTTAACATGCTCTAATTCAAGACTGTTAGTTGGATTTAAAACAGTCTTTGTTTCTATCAAGGCAAAGGTAAGTCATATGTGTGAAATGTGATAAATATGCATTATTGCTCTGAAACTATTAGTACTATGCCTTCAGGGATCTCTATTTTAACTTAATGTTTTGGTGCTTGTTGCAAAGTCTGCAACATCTCTCAATTTATTCTACAAATGAATAGTTGTGATTATTGTTGGCTGGGTGTGCGAATGTGTGTACTTTGATTAAAGAGAAGATGGGTGGTAGAAGGAAACTTTTTGTACCTTTGCCTTGGAGGCATATAGTATGGGTTGCTAACTTTTATTGTGTATGCTTTTTTCCTCTCTAGTCAATCATCTTGGAAGCTGTAGCTGGGAAGGATGAGTAGGAAGAGGGTGGCCCTTCCTCCAGGGCAGCTACCATGATTGTAGAAATCACTTCAGCCATCATGGCTGCCCTGGAGGAAGGGCCGCTCTCCTCTTACTTGCCTAGAAAACACTTCAGCCAACCGGGTGCAATGGCTCACACCTGTAATTGCAGCACTCTGGGAGGCCGAGGCAGGCAGATCACGAGGTCAGGAGTTCAAGACCAGCCTGGCCAACATAGTGAAACCCCCGTCTCTACTAAAAATACAAAAAATTAGCCAGGCGTGGTGGTGGGCAGCTGTAATCACAGCTACTTGGGAGGCTGAGGTAGGAGAACTGCCTGAACATGGGAGGTGGAGGTTGCCGTGAGCTGAGATCACGCCATTGCACTCCAGCCCAGGCGACAGTGTGAGACTCCGTCTGAAAAAAAAAAAAAAAAAAAAAGAAATCACTTCAGCCATGACTGGCGTTTGGGAGGGCCAAAGTGCCCCAACACCTTTCTTTCAGGCCTTTTCTGAAGAGTCTTTGATAGAAGTGATGACAAGAGATCCCATTGCTATTCAAGCATAGTCATAGTTCAACAAAAATATAATTTAATTTACAATCCACAGGATGATTCTCATATGAGGTAACTTAGCAACTGAGATCCCTGTGTCTCTTTAGAAAACATGAATTCCAAGGATATGAATCCAATTTCTGTATCACAAACAGGTGGTTTTTAAAAGATATTAAAAATTTGACATTTATTTTACTGAAGTGTCTTATTTTAGTGAGATGTTTTTTTGAGCAGAGGTGAAAATATTGTAATAAGATAAATGCCACCTTTTGAGTGAAAAGCTCTGTATAATTGGTTTCTCTTGGGAAGCTTGGATTTTGTTAAGAGCAATGCGGAGGGATACAGGAGAGAGGAGATGAGAAAGTAAGGCTAAAATCCCCTTCTGCCATGTTCATCAACAGCAATCCAGTTAATACTTCAGACTCCTAGCTTTAAACCAAGTAATCGGCTAACCAGTGTGAGCTCAACGGAGCTTTTGGGCTGCTCTCTTCTTTTGTTCAAAACAAGCGATGTAAGAGCAATTTATTTACTCCAATGTATGTGAAGTTTCTTTCTATGTTTTATTTAAATTTTTTACAGACAATTTGCTTCATTTCTGTTGGGGAAATATTTCTTTCTAACAGTTTCTATAATTCTTAATGTCAATAACTGAAGGAAAATATATTTCCTTTCTTTCCACGTATATAATTTTTTTTTTTTTGAGACAGAGTCTTGCTCTGTCACCCAGGCTGGAGTGCAATGGCATGATCTCGGCTCACTACAACCTCCACTTCCCGGGTTCAAGTGATTCTCCTGTCTCGGCCTCCAGAGTAGCTGGGATTACAAGCATGTGCCACCACACCCAGATAATTTTTGTATTTTTAGTAGTGACAGGTTTCATCATGTTGGCCAGGCTGGTCTTAAACTCCTGATCTCAGGTGATCCACCGGCCTCAGCCTCCCAAAGTGCTGGGATTACAGGCATGAGCCACTGCACCTGGGCACTTGTATATTTGGAAGCTTAGCTTTTTCTCCTCCATTATTTTCCCTGTAGTAAATCATACTTTATGTTCACCTTTAAAAAATTGTTTAGCATTTGATTTTCGACATATTTTCTCATTTATTGAAGTTTCATTGATTATGTATATGACATTTTTCCAGTTCAGTAGCTCTTGATGCCATATTCTGCTATTTTCTTTGGGTGAATGCAGGAATGGGTAATTGTGTTTCTCAACAAAAACAGTGTTACTTATTAGTCTTTTAAGTTGTTAAATAGTGTAACCTCATTTGTCCAAAGAAAACCTGTCATGTTTGCATGATTGAGATTGACTTGATATAGGGAATATGTCATAAAAATATAGCCATATTGCATACAGTATATATGTGTATTCATGTAATTTGATACCAAAATGAGTGTTTCATGTAAATATATATACAATTATTTATGCTGTGAAATTATATAGATTTGGATTTTTAGAATTGATATAAATTTACACTATTTGCTGCACTAAAGTATTTAATATACTTTTGCATATAGACACGGGCATATGTATATTCTTACAAAATAAAAGAGGCTTTCCTTTGAAATTTAAAACCATATTGAAACATTTTACACATACGAAAACATTTGTGTTTTACAAATTTGAATTTGTAATATGAAGTTTTTTTCATAAACGATTCTTCCATGTTCATGAAGCACAAGAAAAATATCTTTATATATTTTTTTTTATTGCACTTTAGAATGAATCTCTAGGAGGGTATAGCTTGTGCAGGCAGTTTGAATAACACCAGGAATACTTACCAAATTCTGGAGAATGAGTAAATATGAACTCGTGAGGATTGTCAGTTGGTTTTCCACAGCCAGTGTGCTTTTCCCCAAAGGCAGACTCACTCAAGTCTTCTCTCATTATCAAGTTGCTCTTACTTTTAAGTATTATTTTAATATATGGCATAACATAGCCTACAAACCGGTGGCTTTTCAAAATCAGTTAATAAAAATGGCCTGTGTGTTTTGCTGCAACAGCAGACTCCATGGACCAGAGCATCAGCATTACCTGGGAACTTAGTGGAAATGCAGAACCTCAGGCCCTGGCCCAGCCTTACAGAACCAAAAGCTACATGGAACAAGGTCCCAGGTGATTTGTCTGTATGTGAAACTTTGAGAACCACTGTACCAAAGAGGCTTCAGGAAGGAAGACAGCTAGGGGAAGAAACTGATGGCATCTAAAAAAATTGATAAAAACTAAAGGCAAACAACTCAGAGTTCTCTCAGGGTAGAAGAAAAACTCTCTTTACTTTGCTAGTCCTTAAGAGCATCAATATTAATAAAATATTTATAATGTGTATTTGTAATGTATATTAACACAATATTTATAATATAATCCTGTTAGAATCTAATATATTCTCATTAAATGAAATATTCCCCATTCATTTCCCATACATAGCTTTCTTTCTTATTTCACAGAGAGCTGATTAACTTCTGGAGGATTCATAAAATATTTTACTTTTCATGATCCAGAATTTTTCCCAGCTGCACAATGAAATTCTTTCTTGTCTGCTCATATGCTGTAGTGGTTAAATATGCAAGAGAAAGCTTTGTCATGATCTTAAAATATTACTTTAACTGATGAACTCTGAGTAAAATTTCTCTAAAACCAAACAATAGATTTTTGATGTTTATTAACATAATCCTGTATTAAATGAGGGCAGTTAAGATTAAAATATATCTGCACCCTCATGTTCATTGCAGCATTATTCAAAATATCCAGCCAAAACAACTGAAGTCTCTGAGAATGGATCAAACAAGTGGGGTGTGTTTGTGTGTGTGTGTGTGTGTGTGTGTGTGTGTGTGTGTGTATAAAATGTATATGTGTTCACAATGAAATATTATTCAGCAATAATGAAGAAAAAACTTGCTATTTGTTACAATGATGAGCCTGGAGGGGATTATGCAAAATGAAATAACCCAGACAGAGAAAGACAAATACAGCACGATCTCACTTATACATGGAACCTAAAAAAGTTGAATTTGTAGAAACAGAGAGTAGAATGGCAGTTGTCCAGGGCTGAGGCCTGGCCGAAATGGGGAGGTGTTGGTCAAAAGATACAAATTTTCACTTACAAGATAAATAAGTTCTGGGAGTCTAGTGTACAGCCTGGTGACTATAGTTAATAACACTGTATTGTATACTTGAAATTTGCTGAGAGTAGATCTGAAATGTTCTGATCACACACACAAAAGGTAACTATATGATGAAATGATGCTAATTAGCTTTACTGTGGTAATCTTTTCTCTATGTATATGTATATCAAAACATTACATTGCATACCTTAGTTACAATTTTGTTTGTCACTTATACATCAATAAAGCTTAAAAAATTAATACATATATATGCAATATGTTTTTTAAAAATCTCTATCAAAATAATTAAAATACAACATGCCAAACATGTCCAAAGATACACATTGGATCCCTGAACAGTTTATACATGAAATAGATCTAATTTTCAGACACATGCTACAACATGGATGAACCTTGAAATAAGCCAGAGACAAAAGGACACGTATTGTTTGGTCCCAGTTATATGAAGTACCTACAGTAGGCAAACTCATAGGGACAGATAGTAAAATGGTGGTTGCCAGGGTTTGAGGGGAGGGGATATGGAAAGTATTGCTTAATGGGGGTGGAGATTCAGTTTGGGAATGAAAAAGTTCTGGAGATGGATGGTGGTAATGGTTGTACAACAATGGGAATGTACCTAATACCATAGAAGCTTACATTAAAAATTGTTAAAATGTTACATTTATGTCATGAATATTTTACCACAATAAAATACACATTTGTATTTATATATAAAATTTCAATAACTCATATAGGAAAAAATATATATATATATAGAATCTACTTCACTGTGTTCCAAAAAAGTTGGCATGATAGATATATCTTCAAATCAAAATAGTTCAGGAAATTCCATGAAATAGGGGTTTTTTAAATTATAGGACTTTAAAAACAATTTTAAATGCTAATATGAATTGTGTACCTTCACAGGAGACGTTGGTATAATAGTCAAATGAAAGAAATTTAAACCAAGGATCTTGTATGATGCATTAATTTTTACTGTGATATTGTCTCCAGATGTCTTTCATGTAAAAAAAAATGTTGGGCTGGGTGTGGTGGCTCACGCCTGTAATCCCACCATTTTGGGAGGCTGAGGCGGGTGGATCACGAGGTCAGGAGATCGAGACCATTCTTGCTAACACAGTGAAACACCATCTCTATTAAAAATATAAAAAATTAGCCGGGCGTTGTGGTGGGCGCCTGTAGTCCCAGCTACTCGGGAGGCTGAGGCAGGAGAATGGCGTGAACCCGGGAGGTGGAGCTTGCAGTGAGCCAAGATTGCACCACTGCACTCCAGCCTGGGCCTCAGAGCGAGACTCTGCCTTAAAAAAAAAATAAAATAAAAAGACAAAAGATAACACCAGCTCAGTTCCAAATATCTAACTTACCTGCAATTCCAAAATGGCTAGGTATTTTTTTTTTGAGAAAGTGTTAGGATAGAATAATAAAATGCATACTGAGATGCTGACCTCAAGTTATTTGTGTGTCCAGAATTAATTTAAACTTCCCCCTTCCCAGTGGATTTTTTTCATTTAAACTACCATCTCAGCAGGTTTATACTGGGCAAGCAAATTAGTTACTCCCTGAAAAGCTTTGGAGTTCCACCTTGCATCATTAAATAAAATGGAGATGGCCAACCAGAATGACATGTACCAGACTTACAGATGGAAGCATGTGGAAGGGTCATGCCTCACACAGCACCTGAGATATTGTGTGTGACTAGATAAAGGAAAGCTATTCCGATCATTAGAGAATATTCACTACCAAGCAGAATAATTTTGCAGGCCTCCTAAGATGATTAGCTAGCGTAGAGCAGTGTTTGCCTGCATGCTCTTCATTTCTCCTCACCTGTTTTCTCTTCTACGTGTAACAGCAAAGCATCTCGCCTGTGACTTTGAGTCGGGTTTCTGCGGTTGGGAGCCATTTCTCACAGAAGATTCCCACTGGAAGCTGATGAAAGGATTGAATAATGGAGAGCACCACTTTCCTGCAGCTGATCACACAGCAAACATAAATCATGGTAGGACATTTTCCTCTTTAAAAAAATAGTTTTCTTTCTTGCATGTTGTGGAATGATGATACTGTGTATTTTCATTTCTATTCTGTAGACTGTATACATGGAACTCTGGTTTGTCTTGCTTTAAAACCTCCTGACCAAGTTAATAATTGGCGGGTAATTGAGTTCCCTGAAAGGAGCATTGTTTTAATCACCAACATGTTTGTTGTTGCAATTTTTATAAGTTGGGTTAAAGGCATAAAGAGGTGGAAAAGTTTTCTGATCATTTTCTCAAGTTGCCCAGAATCAAGTACAGTAGGCTTGCCTTCTTTTTAGAGCAATCCAATTTTTTCAAAACAGGAAGAAAAATAGTCTAATCTTGTTTCTGGGAACTGAGAACAGAGATTTAGCACTATCTGTGAAATAAATTTACAAATACTTGAATGCAATTTAATCAGTCTTCGGGCTTCTTTATAATAAACAGTCTTATTCTTCCACATGTATGTTTTTAACCATCATTCCAGTGTTTACATATCATCTTAAAATAGAGGAACCATAACTACCTGTGGTATTCCAATAAGTGTCTGTGAAACTCCAATAAAACAGAAAGGGATTGTTCTCTTTTTTCTTTTGTTTTGTTCACATTTATCATCGGATGTCATCCCCCATATACGTTAGCATCGTGTTAACTTTACTTTTTAAATGTATGTGTTTTAAGTAAAGAGTGTCTCGCCATGTTGCCCAGGTTGATCTCAAACTCCTGGCCTCAAGCAATCCTCTCACCTCAGCCTCCCAAAAGTGCTGGGATTACAAGAGGGAGCCACCACACCTGGCAAACCTTACAATAGCACAACTGTACTTGTACTGTAGATCATCTTTCAACCTCATTGAACATTATCCTATTTGTTTCTTCTTTCAGACTTCCAAAGAATTATACCAAAAATAAGTGTTGATCATATTTTTAATTACAGCCATTGGAAATTGGGGTTGGTGGTAGTGGGTAAGGGTGCTAGGGGTTGGGGTGGGAAAATTCAACCATCCATCTGTTGGCTACAGCCATAAACCTAGTTAATTGTTTAACAGTGTGGTAAGTTCTTAATTTTTGCTTTTGTGCCATGACTCATTTCTTTAACATTTTGTAGCAGACAAAGTTAAGTTTAAAGTTTAAAATAGAAAGGGGACTATAAATCATTGGAACTATGTATTAACAACACATTTTCTCTAAACTCATATAATGTTTTACTTCTTTTTCTCTGTTCAAGCCAATTATTAAATACATAGCATAGACGATACCTGGATGCACAAAGATGAATGCCACGATCCCTGCCTTTGAGGTGGTCTCAGTCTGGTAGCTTAAGTAGATAAGCAAGGAATTGCAATCGGTTATGAAGGATGCTTTAAGAGGGATGGAAGGTGATTCAGATGGATTCGAGATGCCTTGTTGAAGGAGATGACTCTTGAACTGAGCACTGAAGGGAAATGAAAAGTAGTCAGGAAGCCAGAAGTAAGGAATTACTGAGAGAAGACGGAACCAAAGAGAGGTGGGAGGGATCATGTCCTAATTGGAGGGAAGAATCCCCAAAGAGGGCAGAAAGATGGGAGTAGTTAGGGATGAAAGACGTGTGTGATTGGACAGGGAGAAGAGAACTGATGAAACAGGAGAGGAAGGAAGGGGACTCTAAAGAGTGCTGAGGAATTGGAAATGTGTCTGCAGGATGATGGTGACCCAGGTAGTCATGTAAAGCATGTGACCAATCAAATTTGCTCTAAAGGGCTGTTCTGTCTGAGATGAGGAGAATGGAGAGGGTGAAAGGCTGGAGTCAAAAAAACATGGATGTGCTGAAGAAATATCAGTGAGAGATGATGAAGGCCTAAGCCAAGGCAGTGATTCTCAAAGGGAAGCTGTGTGGGCAGTGTGTCATGATGGTCTGATGTGAGCATACCATAACCAGTTAGGGAAGAGCACGGGCTGCCCAGGGTTCCGACACGATGTTGACACTGCACCCATGTCTAAATATTAGGGTGCTTCAGTTTTATTAGATAGAAAATAGAGAAAAGAAAAGTAGCTTCCCTGTGGAGTTGTCATGAGGATTAAATGAAATAACACCTGTGAAGGTTTTTCCATGTAGTAAGAGCTCCATAAATATTAATAGATATTTGTTGTCCATTCTAATAAGAAGACTGGGAAAAACACCAGATAAGACAATTAGAAAATATGTTTGTAATTCACCTTTAGTCTTTTGCCATCTTATAATTACTACATAACTATGATTTGCATTAAAAAGATTCTAATAGAGCCCCTGTGTTAGATGTTGAAAGACCCATTATTTTCCGGTGAGTTGAAGAATAGTGAAAGATAACAATATGACTGATAAAACTAGGGGCAGCTGGTCTCACCCAGAGTGTGAGGGACAAAAACGCAGTCTTTCTCATTTTAGAAAGGGCCAATTAAAAAAAAAAAAAAAATATATATATATATATATATATATATATATATATATATATATATATATATATATCTGGATCACGGAGTCAACATCTCTTTACCCATGATTGCCATGATCAAACCTTAAAGAGAATCAGTAGTGGTTTTAAATTGCAAGTGAGGAGGAGAATTAAAAAAAATGAAAAAGGACCAGGAAGGGAAAGGAAAGTGAAATGGAAATTTCTGGTAGAGTCAGAGGCAGCCTAATAGTTCCGATATCTAAGAAAGTGGAGTTCTAGTTCATTTTGTTCTTACAGCCTTAAACATATAGATTGCAGCTTTTAAATCTGTCTATCTGTCTATCTATCTATCTATCTATCTATCTATCTATCTATCTAACTAGCTCAGACAGAGTCTCACTTAGTTGCTCAGGCTGGAGTGCAGTGGTGTGATCCATGCTCACTGCAAACTCCACCTCCCAGGTTCAAGCAATTCTCCTGCCTTTTCCTCCCAAGTAGCTGGGACTACAGGTGCACACCACCACGCCCAGCTGGTTTTTTGTTTTTGTATTTTTAGTAGAGCCAGAGGTTTCACCGTGTTGACCAGGCTGGATATGTTGATATTATGTAGTTTTTGTGTGTGTGTGTGTAATTAAGCCTCGAATTTCCTTCCTGCCTTTTTTGCTTCGTTTCTACCTTCCTATTCCTACTCTGTTAAATTTCCATCGAAATAGGCAACTCATGTTAATTATGTTCCACTTTTATCTATGTTCATATAGTCACACACAGATATATATATAGTAGATACATACATATTCAAAATTATATGTGTTTCTGTGATTGTTTGTTTTTTAAGAAATATATTATCTTGTAACTATTGTCCCTATCTTCTTACTAAAGATAGCTTATGGCAGTTGCTCCAAGTCATCAAATACTATCTATTTTTTTTCATTTTTTATGATAAAGTATTGGTTAAATGTAAACTTCAACCATTTTAGTGTACAGTTCACTGAGTTCTGACATACATACACATTTGTGTAACCACCACAAAAATAAAGATATAAAACAATTCTATTCCTGCCCAACACATTGTTCTGTGCCATTATGTACTCAATAATTCTCCCACCTCCCACCACTGACACCAATGATCTGATTTCTAGCCCTAGTGTATGCCTGTTCCAGAATGTCTTGAAAATGGAATCATATCATATGTAGCATTTTGATTCTGCCTTCTTTGAATTAGCATAAAGGACTTGAGACTCATTCATGTCGCTGGCTTCAGCCACAATTCCTACCTTTTTCACTGCTGAATCGTTGGGTCCATTGTGTGGATGAGCCACACTTCATTTATCCACTAACCAGCTGAAGGACACTTAGATTGTTTCCAAATATTGTCAAATATGAGTAAAAACACCATTAAATTTGCATACGTGTTTTTGTCTGGACATAAGTGTTTATTTGGTTTGAGTTCTCTATCCAATGCCTATGTCTGTTTTTGTTTTTGTTTTTGTTTTTGCACTCTGGTTGGTGAGAGAACTCTACCATTCCTGACTTTCTGTGACCTTCAGGAAATGTTCCAGCTATTCATTTCAGGTGTTTTTACCCCCAGACTCAGGTAGTTTTCTCCAATCCATGCACACGATCGGTCCTTACATGGCAATTTAGGGGGGACTGTCTGCAGATCTCGGGAGCTTGCTGTCTTTTCAAAGCTCCAGTACCTGAAAGGGGCAGCTGGCACTCTGTCTTATGAATTCTACCCATGTGGGTCTCCCCAAAGCACCGACTCTATCTGTTTCAACTTGAGAAGACTACCACACTCCTGTGTTTCCCCTCTGCACAGGCACCTGGAAACTCTGTCTAGGCAGTAAGCTGTGGGAATTACAGGACTTAACTCATTTGTTTCCCCTCTCTCAGAGATCACTATCCTGTGATCTATCACTATCTTACAGTCCCATTGTCCTATATTTGACAGTCCATGCTAAATATGCTTTTTTTTCTAATATTTTTCTTTTGCTCGTTTAAGACAGAAGATAAAATCCAGTCTGTGATACTGGATTCATGTTTGTTTATTTGGCTAAATTTATTTCATTTGGATATACCATAATGTATCTAGCTATTCCCCTATCCAGTGACATCAATATCATGACGATGTTTCAAATTTATTCTTGTACACATTTCCTCCTGTAGGATACTTTCGATTTTATGCAATAGATAATAACTAGGAGTGAGACTTCTATATTTTTTAAGCAAGATATGTATTTATATTTTCAATAAACATTTATAGATTCATTTACCCTAAAACTTTAGTACTTCAATTTTTAGTTTCAAAATGGGACTACTTTTTCCTATTTTCCTACCAGCAAGAGGCATTATAATTCTCTATAAAAATTTCCAATTAATGGGTGTACAACGATTTCTCATATGTAATACTTATTTGCATTTCACTGAAAAATATTTTTTTCAAATGTTTCCAATGTCTCAATTTATTTGGATTATTTAATTTTACTAAGTAATATTTTACAGCTTTCGGGGTAGAGATTATGAAAATCTTTTGCTAGTATTTTCCTAGGTTTTTGTGTTACTTTTAAAGAACTTCTGATTTTGATTATTGCTGACATATAGAAATGCATTTTTATGTAAAATATTGACCTTGTATCCAGTGGCCTTGCTAATTTTATTTATCATAGCTAGGAACTTATACAAATATATTTTATTTTCTAGGATCACAATTATTTTGTCTGCAAATAATGGCAATTTTATTTCCTTTTTTCTAAATATTAACAGTTCTATCTTCCTTTTGTTGTTTTATGTACTGGACAGAATTTCTAGAATTTGTTGAATAGAACTGGTGGTAGCTGCTAGACTTGTCTTATTTCTCTCTCAGAGGAAAAGTTGTCAATAGTTGAACCTTAAGTGCCATGCTTACTGAAAAATTGTATTCTTTATCAGATAAAAATGTTCCCTTCTATTCAAGAGTGTGCTTTTTAAAAAAATTAAGAAATTGAATGCATGTTGTAAGTTTTCAGAATTTTTCAGCATCTATTATGATATGATTGTCAGATTATCTTTTTTGTCTGTAAGGTAAATTGATTTTTTAAATATTAAACCCCTCTTGCACTCCTGAACCAAA